>NW_028162907.1:0-279251 GCF_964263955.1 Coregonus lavaretus | reverse complement strand
ATATCGACTTTGTTTGATGTAGGCTAACTGTAAAAAAAAAGAAGAAAAAAAAGAAAGGTTGCTTTTTTCAGGAAGATTGTGTAATCACACTTTTTGATAGACATTGATTTACTGCGATCCTTCTTTAACTATTTCAGTGCGTTCATTCTCGATTTCCTCTGGTTATTACAGTTATTATTCTCATTGATGGACCTTAGGCTGGTGAGTCATCATGGCATAATAGGTCGGATCGAAATCAAAGGCATTATTCTGGAGGCAGCAGTAGCATGTGCATTAGAGCTATAATAAGCGGTAATTTTCTTCTCAACAAAGCTGACGCATTTCCCACTGTATGAGAGGAAAGGCTAGGTAAGCAGAGAGGACCAGACGTGAACATGTAGGCGAATAGGTATACTGTTTTATTGGGTCCTTGGGATATAGCCTTCATTTTATCTGGATGGATCAACCCACTGCCCCTCATTCATTAAATTGATTTCGACTAGACAGCTAATTAGCTTGCGAGAGAGGATGGCGTTTTAACTAACCACAGCAATATGCATAGGCTAGAGTAGCCTACAGTGGCAAGTAAGATAACAGGGGAAAGTTAAGTGACGCTTGGAGTTCCTGGAGGATCGTTTTCACTGTCGCACCTATGATAAGGCACGGGTTAGCAAATCGTTGCGGTGTGTGCATGTGTGCGGCAACTGGAGGTGAGTGTGATTTCTGATTTAGATGGGGCGCCTGGCCGCTAGTCCGCTCTGAATGGACAAATTAATTGAGACCAAGGGTATGTAACACGAAAAACGTTGTTGTCACAACCAAAGATGAGGGCTCGGCATTAAAACCTCTCATCTCCAAAAGGCGCGAAGGAGGTGGTAGGGCAAGACGCAAACATCGGCTTGATATGAGTAGGAAGTCAGTCAAGCAAATCAGGAGAGAACAATACACGATCGAGACTGCCTGCGGTGGCAAATCTAAACGGAGTACATCTATATCCCTCTGAAGGAGCAGCAACATACCCTGACTTTCATTGCTGCGTGTTTTCTATCCCTTTTCTAACCTGGATTTAAATCAAGATGATGGCTCTCCCTACAGGTAATTGATTTTCAACCCTCTTTTATGCATGAGGATGGCATCAGAAGCACCCCCACCCTCCCTCCCTCGTTTTTTTTAGGGGGGTATGAGTAGGGTGTGGGTTGGGGGGGGGGGATCTGCGAGGGTACATCATTAGCCTACATTGAAAACCTATTGCACTGCTTGCGAATGCATACGCAGTGAGGATCACCAATACAATGCTACTGCGAACACGAACAGTTGCAGCAAAAAGGAGAGATGTTATAATACTGCTGCAACAAAGTGTTTAGCATTGGGCAAAATTAATGCACACAAGGACATGGGCCAGGAATGTATAAAGAGATGATTGGTATATTCACAGTTTCAAACTGTTATTGTATCAAGGTTAGCCTACTGATTACTCTTGTAGGTCCATTATAGGACTGCTAGTTGAAACTGTGTGGTCAGGTGTGTGTATTGGGGGAGGGTGGGATACAGTACAACACCAAAGTACTTATCATTAGTGGCTATAGTATTAGTTGTACTCTAGTAATACTAGTCTGGTAGGAGTATAGTGTAGGAGGAGGAGGAGAAGGAGAAGTAGGAGTGGAAGTATGATGACAATACATACTACTGAAAGTACTGATCGTGGATTAAATGTTGTTATTCCAGACATAGAGGACAAAATGCACCGCTTTTCAACAATGAAACATGTGTGGATCTCTGTCTTGCTGGTGTGCATAACTTGGCAAGTGAGGTAAGTGAAACGTTTACAATCCAATCTGACTATTCACTGCATGAATCCTAATTTGAACAGTAGATATACTGTACATATCCAACTATGATGTGGCTTATTTACATCAACACTAGCCTTGTCAAGCAGTCCTAACCAGCCTGATTGATGTTCTGTCTTTCTCAGTCTTGGCCAGACCACAGCAGAGGCATTGAAAGAGGCAGAGGCTAATGACAACATCACCATCTTCACACGGATACTGGACGGACTCCTGGACGGCTATGACAACAGACTCAGACCAGGACTTGGAGGTAATGTATACCGACTTACAGACCACTCTGATCCAAACTCATATCACTAGAGGTTACAGTACAATACAATACAGTACAATACAATACAATGCGTAAGTATTCATTTTCTTGGGGCAAATGTCATTCATTAATACTTTTGTGTTCTGGAAAATCCCTTATTTGACATTAGATTTCTCTAGAGTGCACTCAAGCCAGGTGCAGCAGAACCATTGTAGCATGTTGATGCAGTAGATTAATTCATATAACTAAATACAGTGTGAAATGTGGATGTTTCTGTTTGAACGTACAGTTTGTCTTTGTTTGAATTCATACTGAATGTATTTTTGTTTTTTTTTGCAATTTGAATGGCATTGATGGAGAAATAGAAAGACTGAGAGAGTGTGCATGCATGCGCACTGATTTAAAGCAAAGCTATTACTGTAGCCTAAAGGCTATGCAGGTTATGCTGCAACAAATTGACCTGTCACAAGACACAAATTACCAGCTGATGAGATGATAAATGCATAGTGAACTGCGCTCCATTCCGAGATGCGCTGTGTGACCCCATGTGGGACCAACTATATGCTTTGGGAACACCCCCCCCCCCCCCCCCCCCAGATAGCATATGAACATGTCATAAGCCATGGCAAAATGTTTAGTAAATTAGCTTTAAAACTGCAACATTTCCTCTCAGTCTCATGGCAAAATGTGTAGAATAGCATGAGATTAGCTATTAAACTTGCTCGGACCTTGTGGGGGGGGGGGGGCCTCGCGAATCTGCGGTATGCCAATGCTTAGCCTCATACATAATTTGTGATCCAGCATAGCATTTTCCCCCTCTGTAAAATCACACTCGCTAGACTTCTTGGATTCAGTGAGAAAAATAAAGAGACTGTTCTAATATACAGCATTGCATTGACTGGAATATATTCCAAGAGCAAAGCAATCACAGTAATAGATCAATCCTAAGTGAGAAGGAACTGCACTGCCAACACGCCATATATCACACATCCCTCCTCACGACCACCACCTCCATCTGCAAAAAGTAACCTTGAGATCCAGACCTCTATTCAGACGAGAGAGAGAGGGAGTCAAAGATAGAAATATCCTGCATCTCTTAGAGAAAATAAAATGTTCTACCACCGATTTGGTCTTACAATGATGTTTTATCCATTTTTTACCCTTCTAAATCTTCTTTTATAATGTCGCTAATGTAACACATGGATACATCCAACATGGATTTGCCAAATGTGGTTGGAGAATAGAGCTGCACTCACTTCCTTAGAATGGTTTCTGTCATTGAAGGCAGTAAAGATTTCTAACGGATATCTCTATGATGATTATTCATAAATTGAATTTGTTCCTGTACCCTGTCTCTTCATGTTCACGGTCATATTCCAAATCCCATTCTATCCACAGAAAAGGTCACGGAGATCAAAACCAATATATTTGTCACAAGCTTTGGCCCAGTTTCAGATACTGAAATGGTGAGTCAATTTACAGCCCATTTCATTATGCATTGTTTCAATGACGTCCATTAACGTAATATCTTGCGATAGGAGCAACATCACACCCTCCTGTAAATGTTACGAACACAAGACAATTATCCTAGATGCATATAATGACATGTATTCATCGTTTTTTGTTAAATCATTAATCAATATTTTATAAAGAAATGCATCATGGGCCAGTTTCCAAGATCCAGATTAAACCTAGTCCTGGACTGAAACATTATTTTTTAGTCCAGGACTAGGTTTACAGTTTGACATCTTAATTTGACCAGTTTCTCACAGCAGGAAAATAATCCTGCAGCAACAGGAAATTTGAATTATTATGTGGATTATAATTAATGGACATTTTTGTAGGCATTGATACATTTTGCATTAGGGCAAATCAAGTCTGACATTTTAAAGTGGAAATTACAAACTTTAAAACCTTTTTATTCTCACAGTTTCTACAGATTGTAAATTAAAGATACATTTTTTTGCTAAAAGTATTATTATATTATTGATCGATTGACTATGACTTTTCAAATCACCCAATCTGTAGAAACTATGAGAATAGAAAGGTTCAGAACTTTTGTGGAACATCACAGCACAAAAATGCATGGCAAATAGAAATCCAATATGGATGGTCTTCAGAAATAGATGGGAGGGGTTGAGGGAAGAGGAAGGATAGGAGTAAAAACAAACAAAAGAGAACTATTATAAAATAGATTGTGTCCGTAAAATGTACAGTGCCTTCGGAAGGTATTCAGACCCCTTGACTTTTTCCACATTTTGTCAGGTTACAGTCTTATTCTAAAATTGATTAAATTGTTTTTTTTCCCTCATCAATCTACACACAATACCCCATAATGACAAAGCAAAAACAGGTTTTCAGAATGTTTTGCTAATTAAAAATTTTTTTTTTTTGGGAAATATTACATTTACATAAGTATTCAGACACTTTACTCAGTACTTTGTTGAAGCACCTTTGGCAGTGATTACAGCCTTGAGTCTTCTTGGGTATGACGCTACAAACTTGGCACACCTGTATTTGGAAGTTTCTCCCATTCTTCTCTGCAGATCCTCTCAAACTCTGTCAGGTTGGATGGCGAGTGTTGCTGCACAGCTATTTTCAGGTCTCTCCAGAGATGTTCGATCGGGTTCAAGTCCGGGCTCTGGCTGAGCCACTCAAGGACATTCAGAGACTTGTCCCGAAGCCACTCCTGCGTTGTCTTGGCTGTGTGCTTAGGGTCGTTGTACTGTTGGAAGGTGAACCTTTGCCCCAGTCTGAGGTTCTGAGCGCTCTGGAGCAGGTTTTCATCAAGGATCTCTCTGTACTTTTCTCCGTTCATCTTTGCCTCGATCCTGACTAATCACCCAGTCCCTGCCACTGAAAAATATCCCCACGGCATGATGCTGCCACCACCATGCTTCACCGTAGGGATGGTGCCAGGTTTCCTCCAGACGTGACGCTTGGCATTCACGCCAAAGAGTTCAATCTTGGTTTTATCAGACCAGATAATCTTGTTTCTCATGGTTTGAGAGTCTTTAGGTGCCTTTTGGCAAACTCCAAGTGGGCTGTCATGTGCCTTTTACTGAGGAGTGGCTTCACTCTACCGTAAAGGCTTGATTGGTGGAGTGCTGCAGATATGGTTGTCCTTCTGGAAGGTTCTCGTATCTCCACAGAGGAATTATAGAGCTCTGTCAGAGTGACCATCGGGTTCTTGGTCACCTCCCTGACCAAGGCCCTTCTCCCCTGATTGCTGGTCACCTCTCTGACCAAGGCCCTTCTCCCCTGATTGCTCAGTTTGGCTGGGCGGCCAGCTCTAGGAAGAGTATTGGTGGTTCCAAACATCTTCCATTTAAGAATGATGGAGGCCACTGTGTTCTTGGGGACCTTCAATGCTGCAGACATTTTTTGGTACCCTTCCCCAGATCTGTGCCGCGACACAATCCTGTCTCAGAGCTCTACAGACAATTCCTTCGACCTCATGGCTTGGTTTTTGCTCTGCCATGCATTGTCAACTGTGGGACATTATATAGACAGTTGTGTGCCTTTCCAAATCAAGTCCAATTAATTGAATTTACCACAGGTGGAATCCAATAAAGTTGTAGAAACATCTCAAGGATGATCAATGGAAACAGGATACACCTGAGCTCAATTTTGAGTCTCATAGCAAAGGGTCTGAATACTTACGTAAATAAGATATTATTTATTTGTATTTAGCTAAAATTTCTAAAAACCTGTTTATGCTTCGTCATTATGGGGTATTGTGTGTAGATTGCAAAGGATTCCTATTTATTTAATCCATTTTAGAATAAGGCTGTAATGTAACAAAATGTGGAAAAAGTCAAGGGGTCTGAACACTTTCCAAAGGCATGTATAAGCTGGAAGTAGAAGCCTAAGTGTTGTTGTTCATTAGTTTACTCCAATTAGGGGAGGTGTGGTAGGGTTAGGGGAAAATAATCAAGAAAAATAAAATAACAAATAAAAATACTTTGAAACCTTTTTAACCTCAGGTACACTAGACATTGCATTTCCTCCTGCACAGGAACATTCTCTGAGTCAACAGAGTGATGACATTAAAATAGCAGATCTGTATGTGTCCACGTAATTGGCCCCATGGGTTTTGACTCTGAGTGTTATCACCATGTATCAATACCATGTTTTCCTTAGGAATATACCATCGACGTGTTTTTCCGACAAAGCTGGAAAGATGAGCGCCTTTGTTTCAAAGGACCCATGGAGATGCTGCCTCTGAACAACCTCCTGGCCAGTAACATCTGGACCCCAGACACCTTCTTCCTCAACGGGAAAAAGTCTATCGCCCACAACATGACCACACCCAACAAGCTACTGAGACTGAAAGATGACGGGACGCTGCTCTACACAATGAGGTACCAACCACGGGCCTGTTCAGTATGGTGCAATGTTACACAACTATTTCAGATAGAAATGTATCACATAGAACATATAGGAGTATCTGTAATGTAGTACGGGGAATAGTGTCAGGTCTATTCATCACATTTCTATCTGATAGAAAGGTATTGTGTAGAACAGAGATAGGATTGTCTGCCATTCTAAATCAGGAATCATTCATCACATTTCTATCTGCAACGTTCTGAATGTTTCACCTGAAAACATCCTAGAATTTGGGCTCTGACCATGTGGTGTAACCAGGATAAACTCTGGCCCTGAACCATAATCCTTAAAGGAAAAACTCTGGCCCTGAACCATAATCCTTAAGAGTCTATTGACGCACCCGTGCATCAAGCTAAGTAACATAATGAAAATATCTCTATCAAAATCTGTCAGTTTATGCTAGAGATATCTGTTTTTTTGAATGGGCTGCATCTCAATCTACCACATCCTCCTATATCAGCATTCCGCATCTGCAGTGGAAGGTGGCAAGCTACAGCAGTGTTTGTCAGACCATGGGACATCCCGAAAATCGGTCGTCTCACTAAAACGTCTGTAGCGTCAGAACCGTTTGGGTTACAAACTAATATGACCCCACTATGGAAAGGAGAGATTCTCACGAACACGGTGATGTTCTCCGTTTTGGATGTAAAACATCTTGTCTAAAGGTCACTCGTCTAAAGGTAGCTGGTAAAAAACTAATGAATGGAAGTATTGAGGTAGTTTTGTGCCAACAAAAAAAAGGGGGGTTAAATATGTATCCAAAAAACAAAAATATTTCTTAGATATAGGAAAGACACTCAAAATCGTATTCCCCTTTTATTTTGACTGTCTGTTTGACCATTTATGAATGTGTTATTCATTGCGTTTCTATGGGCTATAGTAGTGAAGGCCAAATTAAATATCTTATCAAATATTTTCTATATATTACTTGGGAATACCTACAGGGGTCCTACAATTCCAAATCAAATAGCTAAATGATCCATGGTATGACCATCTTAAAACAATTCCATATGTTAGCTTAGATGAACCTCCACCACCCCCACCCCACCCAAAGGCTTAGACTTATAGAGGATAATATCTGAGCTTTGTGTCTGAGAAACAAACATTATGCTCACTGAAATACAGCCAGCCACGATTCACAAATGGCCCTGAACTGGTTTGGTTATTGTTGTGTGTGTAGGAGGTAACAAAAGCCTCTGCACAGCTATTTTACTCAGCCCAGCTCTGGGTAACGTAGACTCAGATGATTTTCTGTTATTTTGTTCTTTGTGATGCTGTACTTTGTATGTTATGGAACACTGACCAATATGTGGCACGTTAGATTAAATATTCCCCCTTGAATTCATAATAGACAGGAACAGGAAGTGATGACAACCAATAGCAATCATACGAATAGATCAGGACTTCCTGGTATCATCTCAGGAGGTATAATTTATCCCAGATCAATACCACCCACTAAGATCATCCTAATGCCAAATAATAGATGCAAGAGAAATAGATTAACCATATTAACCCCTTATAGCCACGTGACCTGGCCCTATTCGGCGCGATCAGGCATCGGCGTCACTGTAATCAAAGTCTGATGAGTGAAAGAAGAAGAAGCAGATAACAGGCCCATAATTTTAAAAGGTAATAGATTTCCCAACGACTCTGGAAATGAAACATCAGGACGTTTCTGCTTTTAATCGGTCGGTCCAGTTTTACTACTGTCTCCTAATGTATTTCCATTACCAGGAAAGAGATTAGCGCGCTACCTAGATTTATTGCATGGCCCAGCCTTTCAGAATCCACCGACATCAGGGGAAAGCTCCTTCTCTCCAGTGGAGATAATGACTAAATGTGATTGCATTCTCACCCCCCGATTCTGAAACATTAGCCCGAGAGCAACAGCGTTTTCAGAGCAAGTCATACATTTGTCGCCACAAATAATTCATACAGTGTTCTGCTCCATTTCCATCATACTGTATGAGTTTAACAAGAACAGGCTGCACCCCATTATATGATGTTGCAGAATAGGTTGAAGCAGGAGAAAATCAAATAGTATTCTTATTTCCATAGCAAACTGTACCTCTAGTAATGTAATGCTCTGATGCATGACATATGCATATTAAGAAACTATTGCAGTCTTTTTGACATGTTCATTCCTTTGAGGTGCACTGGTGACATCAACACATTACACGTAAATGTTATAATGTTAATCACGCAACAAATGCAGGTGCAATATGACAAATGCAGTATTGTGAATGCAAGAAATGGACTAAAGGGGATGATTTAGAATAGATGACACCTGTTACATGTAACTTGAGGGGGAATATGTAGCCCTAATTTTGTAAAGGAGAAAGGCAGCTCTCTATGCATGGACCTACATTAGGATATAGCTAATCATACCTGTATACCAGTTCACTTCCATTGTTAGACAGCTAATCAGGTCGTTCTATTTCCATTCCCGCAGTTTCTCTAGTAACCACATGATGGCAGCCTTCCCTGTTCACAATACAGACCAATGAGAATTAGAGTTGGTCTTCATATGATCCGAAAAGATCTTAAAACACGTCAGCTGTTTTTGACACAATATAAGCAAAGTAATAACATTGAATAATGATGTAATGATGTGAACACAACCTGAGTCCATATTGTCCTCAGGCACTAGAGGTGGCCTCATTTCATTGTTATATCATTGTATTTACTTGTATCAGTATATGTGGTTACTTTGTGGAGATGTTCTCTGTGAATACAATCTTGACATACATGGGGGATTTGACGTGAACCACAGCTGGGAAATCACAAATAATACAATCACCACAAGATGGCAGTATAATCTATGTAATGCCATGTGCTTGGCTCAGGATGAATTCTTGGTGATTCTGTCAAGAAATGATGAGGACTACAAGGACAAATCTGCCTGTGATGTAATCGTACAGGCATTGTGAGATCTATGCAACTAACCCTAAGCACAGGAGATGATGATGTTGATGATGACGGCGGCACTGGATTTGAAATAAACAGGATTATTATATGTAGTATATCTGTAGGGGATTTGTGTTTATTGTCTTGATCTTTTGTACCTTTCTCTAGGTTAACCATATCAGCGGAGTGTCCCATGCAGTTGGAGGACTTCCCAATGGATGCTCATGCTTGCCCTTTGAAGTTTGGAAGCTGTGAGTAAAATTCCATGTGTTGATATTTAGTGTATTACACTTTGCCACACTAATAATACAACAGCACAGATCCCATACATATAAACATTACTAGGCCCAGACTTCTTATGATCTGAGTATGAGTCAATGACAGCACGATTTATACCTCGTTCAAACCTCCAACTCAGTAAACTACCAAATCAATTGCTCTAAAGAGACAATTGAGCTTGCTCAGTATTCTGTAGGATGGTACATCTAGCTAGTCTCCTGAGTGGCGCAGTGGTCTAAGGCACTGCATCGCAGTGTTAGCTGTGCCACTAGAGATCCTGGTTCGAATCCAGCCTCTGTCGTAGCCGGCCGTGACCGGGAGACCCATGGGGCGGTGCACAATTGGCCCAGCGTCGTCCAGGGTAGGGGAGGGAATGGCCGGCAGGGATGTAGCTCAGTTGGTAGAGCATGGCGTTTGCAACGCCAGGGTTGTGGGTTCAATTCCCACGTGGGGCCAGTATGAAAAATATAATGAATGCACTCACTAACTGTAAGTCGCTCTGGATAAGAGCGTCTGCTAAATGACTAAAATGTACATATGGAACAAGGAAAGAACACAGAATCCAGCCACAATCGCAATAAGGAATGACCTGAATCACGAAACCGGAGGAGCTAAACCTGGTTCAGTTAAACTTAGGTGGAGGGTCAAAAGGTTTATCAATCCTTTAATCAAATTGCTTGTCCGTAATTAGCTTTGGTAACCTGGCCCTTAATTACCTTTGGTAACCTGGCCCGCGGCCTGTGGCCTCAGCACCTGGGATATCCTACTGCACCACCTCGCCAGGGCTCCCAAGGTTGTATTATCATTTACCAATTAGACCTAAAAGCAGACTATGGTCAGGCAGGGCCGGCCCTAGCCTTTTGGGGCCCTCAGCGAGATTTGGTTGGGGGCCCCCATACCTCGCTGGCAAAAACATTTTAGTGCCCCCCCCCCCCCTTGACGGCGGAGAGAAAAAGTTAAAGAGTTAAAGTACATTTCCTGCAATTCTACACATTTTGCCATGGGGCATAGATAATTTTTTGCAATTTTAAAGCATGTTTTCTGCAATTCTACACATTTTGCCATGGGGCAGAGAGAACATTTAGCAATTGTATAACTAATTCTATGCAATTCTACTCATTTTGCCATGGACATTTGACACATTTTGCAATGACTTATGCAATGTTAATATGATATTTGAGTGAGACTGACTAACAAAATCAATGGCCCTTCGTGCCTGGTCGGTAATTCAGCCATGATTACAACATTTACATTTTGCAGACGCTCTTATCCAGAGTGACTTATAGCAGCAATTATGGTTAAGTGCCTTGCTCAAGGGCACATCGACAGATTTTTCTCCAAGTCGGCTCAGGGATTCAAACCGCAACCGTCCGGTTACTGGCCCAACACTCTTAACCGCTAGGCTACCTGCCGCCACTACTACAAGTTTAACTAGCTGGCTAGACCTATTTACCAATTACATTTTTTTTTTTTTACTAATTGAGTGACTGTCAGTGACTGGCACAACAAGAAAAAAACTGCTTATGCACAACCAAGTTTCGAAATTGCACCCGGTGTATTCTACATTTACATTTACGTCATTTAGCAGACGCTCTTATCCAGAGCGACTTACAAATTGGGGCATTCAACTTATGATAGCCAGTGGACAACCACTTTTTTTCCCTTTTCTTTTTAATGGGGGGTGGGGGAGGGGGGGGTAGAAGGATTACTTTATACTATTCCAGGTATTCCTTAAAGAGGTAGGGTTTCAAGTGTCTCTGGAAGGTGGTCAGTGACTCCGCTGTCCTGGCATCATGGGGGAGCTTGTTCCACCATTGGGGTGCCAGAGCAGAGAATAGCTTTGACTGGGCTGAGCGGGAACTGTGCTTCCATAGAGGTAGGGGGGCTAGCAGGCCAGAGGTGGATGAACGTAGTGCCCTCGTTTGGGTGTAGGGTCTGATCAGAGCCTGAAGGTAAGGAGGTGCCATTCCCCTCACAGCTCCGTAGGCAAGCACCATGGTCTTGTAGTAGATGCGAGCCTCAACTGGAAGCCAGTGGAGTGTGCGGAGGAGTGGGGTGACGTGAGAGAACTTGGGAAGGTTGAACACCAGACGGGCTGCAGCGTTCTGGATAAGTTGTAGGGGTTTAATGGCACAGGCAGCGAGCCCAGCCAACAGCTACTATTCTAATTCTCAACAGTTAGTTGAGACCCCTCAACCCCCTCTCAAGTTGAGAACCCTAAGTTCCTAAACCCAGAGGATTTCCAGAACTGGAAAACGCTTGTACTGTGGTATCCAGCAGTCACACCAGCATCTGCGGCTAAGCATCTCATCCTGTTATGTTAAGATTCTCCTGAAGTGTTGTGGGTTGGGGCAAGGGGGGTTGGTGTGGGTGTTGCCTGTCTGGTTTAAGTGCTGGCCTGAAATAGCTCAGCTGTACTTTGACCTTTTAGACGGGGACACCACAGATGGATAGTCCCAGGGAAGCTAATAAGAATGCCCTGAGCAGGGTCACGCCGTGTCACACTATAGAAAACCCTTTGTCACACCATAGGACGTATATAGCCAGATTACCTAGCTGATTCGACTGCCCCTACAGTTGTAGGATCTTCATTTGATCACTCTTTTGTTGCTGATAATTTTCCTGCTAAGCAGTAAACGCAAACTTGTAGTGTATTTTAGTTTTAAAAAGGCTTCTAAAGTTTAGAATTTCCACTTTGAAATTTCAGACTCGATTTGCCCTAACGAAAAAGGTCAGACACTCAAAAAATATTTGCATTTGAGTCATTTACATGCAGAGCATACCGATACAGTTACTACAGTATAACCAGTTGTCTGAGCACTGTGACCACAGGCTCTATTTCTCATTCCATCTCCCACACATCCCACTTCACCACCAGATAAAACTGCTTTCCTTTGCAGCCCAGCTCACAGGGGATATGAAGGATGATGGAATGTGTATCTTGCCTTAACTCTCTTGGCCCACAGTTTACCTTTTTTCAAGCGGCACATAAAAACGAAGTCTTATCAAATAATGTTCATGATAAGCAGGATGGATGTGGTAGTGTGTGTGGGGAGGATTGTAATTTGAGCACCCTGTTGCAGGAGAACTGTTGCAGGACATTTCAAACTTGTAGTGTATTTGAGAGTTAAAAAGGCTTCTGAAGCTTGTCATTTCCACTTAGAAATGTCAGACTTGATTTGCCCTAATGAAAAATGTATCAAGCCCTCCAAAAATGTCCTGCTGTAGCAAACTGGCACAAATTAAGATCCTACATTTGTATAGGTCTGTGGAGTCGCATGGGAAATGTCTGTCCTGACCAGGCTGCTGCTGCTAAGACGTCATTCAGGGGTTAATGCAACGTCATATTTGAGACATGGGATCTCCTGCTTATGCTTTGTTTGACTTACTACTGTATATTGTATTGATACACCATAGATTTTTTTTAAAAAGATATACCTGTATATGTCATTTTAGCAGACACTCTTTTTAAGATTGACTCGTAACTAGGAACAGTAAAATATTGAAATCACCAGCAAAAAAACATTACAGATCAATAATTTGCCCCTTTGACACCATACCACATCTAAATTCATAAAATGGTTAAATTGATGTAAAAACTATATCATGATACAGAAATAACGGGGGGCCAGTATGAAAAAACCCCAAAACAATGTATGCACTCTGTAGCTCAATTGGTAGAGCATGGTGCTTGTAACGCCAGGGTAGTGGGTTCGATCCCCGGGACCACCCATACCTAAAAATGTATGCACACATGACTGTAAGTCGCTTTGGATAAAAGCGTCTGCTAAATGGCATATTATTATTATTATTATTATTATTAAGAGCGTCTGCTAAATGACTAATAAAAAAATAAAGAATAAATAAAAGTATTTGAAGTCTGTGGAATGATGACATTCAAGTCTCTCTCAGTCTTCAACCAATCGAAGCTGTGGCGAACTGAAGTGCTTTTAGGAGCTGGATTCTCTATTGTTATCCATGCATTACTAACCCAAGGTTATCTGCATGGAGTGGAGAGGTGGAGAGATGGAGAGTATAGAGGACTGCATGGATTTGCCTTAACTCAATGGCACTTAACTGCATGGATTTGCGTCCCCAATGGCACCCTATTCCCTATTTTGTGCACTACTTTTGACCAGAACCCTATGGGCCCAGGTCAAAAGTAGTGCACTATATAGGGAATAGGGTGCCATTTGGGACCTACACACACAGCCTCTTGAAATACGAGGCTGATTTAAATGGGTTGCACACTTCAGGCAAGGCTCAATCAGTACATTGCTCTATACACGATGTAGCTCTTTTCTATTCCCATGGTCAAGTAAAATCACAGGATGGTTTTAGCTGCTGTAAAACCATCCTGTTACTATTAGGTACTAGCACACTCTCCTCACAGGTACAGTAGATGGCTAAAGTTTTCAGATTAAGATGTATGGGTGCGTGGACAGTATGCAAACAAAGATGGTATCAAATCTATCCATCCTTTATTTCATTTGTTCATTTGTTCATCATTCATTATTTTATTCATTTGTTTATTCATTCATCCATTCATCCATTCACTCATTCATCTACAGCAACTCCTAATGTTCATGTTATGTAATAGATGGGTGTGTACCGTGCAATCTCAAAGTCAGGAAGAGGTTGGCGTAAAGCGTTGCACACTGGTGCAAAGTTGGCATAGTGACAGGCCCCGCCTACCAAATCCTTTAGCTCTACTACTAAATCATGGTATCCCCCCGCGTCATAATCCTTCATGCTTCTAAACCCACCCAACTTTACATTTTGGCCCCGGCTTTTGGCTAAAGCCATCCAAGAAGTCTGACTGTAAACAGCCATCCACTAGGCATGGCCAGTAGTACCAGTACTACAGCAAAGTGCTATGATGTGCTATTGAGCTTGGTTGCTTAGTTACTGCACTTTACATTGATCCATCACTTTCTTTTTCTTTGTTCTTCCCACCCAACACACACACACACGCACACACACACGCGCGCGCACACACACACACACACACACACACACACACACACACACACACAGTCCTTACATGACAAATGCCTTTCATTTTCCTCCTTCAACTAGGGAGAGAAACGCTTGTTTAGTCCCTGGAAACATTCACAGTGTACCTCATTTTGATTATTTTCTTTAATCCAGAAAGACACTTTGTCATCCGGGGGATTAAACTACAGTTATTCTTTTCATCCATAATTATTTAAAAAATGAAAGATAATAAATAAAAATACATGGAACATGGAAATGAGGTAGAAATTAAGTAGACTTGTACAGTGTATAGCCTTGAAGAACATGAATCACCCTCACATTTTCTTTCTCTCTCTCTCAGTGTTCCCTTTCTTTCTTCCAGGCTCCTGTGGTTCATCCCTTTCTTCCCTGCTTGTCTAGGCCTTTGTGTTTTTTTATTTTATATACAGCTGAGGACTCTATACAGATGTAGGATATTAATTTGATCACCCTGTTGCAGGAGAACTTTCCTGCAATGCAGAAAATGTCAAACGTAGTCTATTTGAGTTTTTTTTTTAAAGGCTTCTGAAGTTTGTAATTTCCACTTTGAAATTTCAGACTTGATTTTACCTTACGAAAAATAGTGTCAACCCCTACAAAAATGTCCATTAATTATAATCTAAATAACAATTCAAATGTCCTGTTGCTGTAGGATTATGTTCCTGCTGTAGCAAACTGGCTCAAATGAAGATCCTATATCTGTACCTCCACTCATTCCCCATGGTTCTGACTGGTCCTCTATTCCTCTCTATCCACTTCCCTATGCATCTCCCTGCATACTTAAAGAGACCTAGGCCTCAAATTGATAGCAGATAGGAAAGGTGCTGTTTCTATGGTTTCACTCAGAATGTTGGCACTGTATTTTTAGGACAGGTGTGGTTTCACATCAATATCCAACAGTGTTCCAGCAGTGACAGTGTTCAGGAGAGGAACAGCTTGCGAGTTGTGTCAGTTTAAATGAGGTTAACACCTCTGATAAAGCGTAAATCCTTCATCTGCACTTGATTGAGTTCTCTTTGTTGGACTGCAGGTACTGTCCTAGCCAGTGCTTTCCTGAATCCCGAGAGTAAGTTACTGACTACCCTAAAGGTGCACCCTTTTACTTTACATATGATGCAAGGTGGAGTAAGATCACTGTACTGAATGTATACTGAACAGAAATATACTGAGTTACAGTTCATATAAGGAAATCAGTCAAACGCAATAAATTCATTAGGCCCTAATCTGTACATTACCATGCTGAAACATGAGGTGATGGCGGCAGATTAATGGCATGACAATGGGCCTCAGGATCTCTTCACGGTATCTCTGTGCATTCAAATTGCCATCGATAAAATGCAATTGTGTTCATTGTCCATAGCTAATGCCTGCCCATACTATAACCCCATCGCCACCATGGGGTACTCTGTTCACAACGTTGACATCAGCAATTTGCCCGCCCACACGACGCCATACACTTGGTCTGCGGTTCTGAGGCCGATTGGACGTACTGCCGAATTCTCTAATATGACATTGGAGGCGGTTTATGGTAGAGAAATTAACAGTAAATTAACTGGCAAAAGCTCTGGTTAACATTCCTGCAGTCAGCATGCCAATTGCATGCTCCCTCAAAACTTGAGACATCTGTGGCATTGTGTTGTGTGACAAAATGGCTAATTTTAGAGTGGCCATTTATTGTCCCCAGCGGAAGGTGCACCTGTGTAATGATCATGCTGTTTAATCAGCTTCTTGATATGCCACACCTGTCAGGTGGATGGATTATCTTGGCAAATGAGAAATGCTCACTAACAGGGATGTAAAGAAATGTGTGCACAAAATTTGAGAGAAATAAGGTTTTTGTGTGTTTGGAAAAATTCTGGAATCTTTCATTTCACCACATGAAACATGGGACCTACACTTTACATGTTGCATATATATTTTTGTTCAGTGTAGTATGTGCATATTATATTTCTGGGTAGATTATTGGAAATTCGATAGTAACAATACTTTTGTTAATTAATATAAAAGGAAAAATAGGTATGTTTGTACTTCAAATGATAACTGTCTGTCATGAGTAGTGTAAAAAGTGTGTTTCTGATTGTAACAGATCTCCAAAATTAATCTTCATATTTTGGTTCATAGTTCATATTTGACATGCCCTACCAGGCTACAGTAAACTATAGCTGACCTGACCTGAACTTTGTATTACTGATCCATCCAGACTCTTCTAGTGATCCAGCCTATTAAGAGATCCTAACGGTTGACAAGCCTTTGTATTCTATCTTGAGTCAGTGTTTCAGGAGAGGAGCCAATGCAACTCCTTGTGGATGTAATGAGTCTTTAGAGCTTAGCCCCAGCTTTAGAGGGAGCTCCACACTGGACCCTCCTGTAATCCTCTAGGTAAGAGGGATGAGGTCCTAAGGGTGGAAAATCGACACAGAGAGCTGACAAGAGAAATCATTCGCTTTTAGATTAATTGTGAAATAATTTGATTACAGATCACAGATTTGAGCGAAAAACTAGTAGGCTACAATCTGAAGCGGGTGTTGGTGTGTGTGTGTGTGTGTGTGTGTGTGTGTCTGCCTGTCTGCCTGCCCATCTGTCTGTCCGTCTGTCTGCGAATGCGTCCGTGTCTTTCTATATGTCGCGATGCCTGATGACCCTCTCTGCTCTGGCAGAGGCGTCATTTGGACCAGACCTCGGGGTCAGCGTTAGCCGACACTGTCAGCTCCAATCAGCCACTGTGGCTGTGTGATTAACAAGCTGTGTTGCGTTGGAAACATGTGCTCAACCACAGCTCAATCTAAGCCTGATGCCTCCAAAGGGGCAAAGCTGGCAGTCCCTTACACTATACTGTACAGCTTCCGGTGGATGTTCCTACTATGGTAAAGGAAAAGAGATTGGGTATAGCTGTGTTGTCTCTTAAACTCTGTTGTTAGAGAGAAAACCATTCACCACATAACTGACGAATCCACAAACTCAATGGGTGCCTAGCTGTACTCAACACAGCAGGATCAGAAGCAACTTTTTGTCTCTGGGCCTTTGCATTTGCTAAATAAATCAACTAGAACACCAAACCACTAGTAGAGTAAAATATGAGGAACCTGGTGTCCTGGAGATACGTAACAAACTGTTCTGTTCCTTTCCCAGCATGCATTTCATGCGTACACAACAACGGCCTCCGATTGTGTTGCCAGAAGCACGTTTAGTCCTAGTAATAGCTTCGTCCTACGATCGCTTCACTCAACATCTGAGCTTCAACTATGATTTTGGTCTGAGACCTACTAGTTCCTGATATGTGCCCTGGCCTGTATAATATCTCATTAGCATCCTCAAAGTGTCCTGTTTCTCTCTTTCAGATGCCTATCCGGTCTCTGAGGTGGTGTACCTCTGGCAAACTGGTGCTGCCAAGTCTGTAGTGGTGGCAGAAGACGGATCCCGTCTCAACCAGTACCACCTGATTGGCCAGACCGCAGGCTCTGAGGACATCTACACCAGTCGAGGTGAGGTGTATACTCACAAACCTGTCCCGGCTCTCTTCCAATATCCACAGTAGCATACTACCCTAGAATGAAGCAATGTGTTAGGTGCATGCATTCTGATTGGTATGCACATATGGATGTTGGAATGGAATGGAATGTAGCCTGAGCCTGATACCTTTAGGTATCAAAAAATATCTATCAAAAATATTTGATAAAATATTGAATTTGGCCTTAACTGCTATAGCCTATAGAAACACATTGAATAACACATTCATAAATGGCAAAAAAGACAGTCCAAAAAAAAGGTTTTGAAGTGTCTGTCCTGTATTTAGGAGACATAAGCTCAGGAAATATTTGTGTTTTTTTGGACACATATTTAAAGCCTTATTTTTGTTGCCACAAAACGACCTCCATATTTCCATTCATTTGTATGGGTTACCTTCAGACGAGTCCCTTGACACTTGTGGCGGTAGTAGAGCAAAACAGAGAGTCTCATCTTTCCATAGAGTGGTCATATTAGTTGGTAGGCCAAACCGTTCGGACGCTACATATGTTTTGGTGAGAAGACCGAAGACCGGGATGCCTCATGGTCCGAAAAACACAGCTGTAGCTCGGCCACCTTCCACCACAGGTGCATACGGCTAACATAGACGGATGTGGTGGATTGAGACGCAGCCCATGCAAATGTCTCCAGCTTAAACTGACGGATTTCGCTGGGGATTTTGATATTACGTTACTTAGATTGACGCACGGGTGCGTCAGTAGACTCTTAAGGATTAAGTTGGGGAAATTCATATTTTGGGGAAAGTATCCTGTTCCTTACAATGTCATTTTTAGTCTGACTTCTCCAAACTCCACTGTACTTCACTGTAGGCTAGAGGGGGGGAAATGAATATTTTGGAGAAGGAGCAAGAGCAGGAAAGGAAGGGAAGTAGCCAGCTGTCCCTTAGGCTAAACAGGAACACACTTATTCATGTCCTGAGCTCCCTGGGAGTCGAGGGTTAATATCGAATGGACCATCAGGCTTTGCATAAGAGGATGACATCACATCGCCCGCAGGGATTGGACATCCCAGGCTCCCGGGTTGGGACACGTGGGACTGAATGGCTTAATTCCCTTATGTAAAGCGGAACTGTAATACACTTCAGCTGCTGTCTGCAGAATGGCTATTAAAAGTGTGGATTTCCCCTGGTATTGTGCGTAGAATGGCTGAAACCATCCAGCCCAGTCAGAGTCATCATCATATCCGTTTAACTCTTTGGCCATGAAAGGAGAGGAGAATCAGGACAGTCCCTCCATGGCAATCTCCCTTGATCATGGTTAAGAACTACAACTCCCCCTGCCTGTTAAGTCAGCAGTGGGATCCTATAAGCTTCCCTGCAGGGCCGCTGTAAAGTGTAAGCTATAGTCCATTTGTTGACTGACCCCGGACTTCAGTAGGCCCGCTAGCTAAAAGTGTGTTCCCGTGGCTCTCCTTTCCTCCACTTGCTCCGCTCTGCTTGGCAGCAGTGACAAATGGGAGCTGAGGAGGTCAGGTGGTGGCCGTAGGCTGTCTGTCTGGCCCAGGGCCAAGTCTGTACAGTTCACTGTCCCTGTGGGACTCCAGTGGGTCAGTTCTGTTGCCGGTCTTGAATTAGCATGTGCCTAATCTTAGGTACAATCCCTCTATGGCTAAATCAAGATGAGATTAGCAACAGCTCGGTTTAGGGACATGACATCCTATACCCCCTCACAGTAAATTTACAGCAAACCACACTGAAAATAAATACCGTACTCCCCTAAAATGATATAGTACACTGTTTGGTAAAAGAGGGAAATAGAGTTTATCCTGCAAAATGGAGTTCCTTAGTTGGGTTTAGAACAGTATGCCTTTATGCAATATCTCCTTTGGACACAATCCCCAAACTCAGCCTAGTCCAGTTTTATTTTTATTATATTTGCATATTTACATGTAAGTTCAATTTTCTTAAGTATTTCAAGTACTTTCTGGGACCACCGTTGCCTTAGTACTCACCAGTTGACCAACATGGCTGCGTTATTGTCTGCAATGAATGGAAGTTCCCCATAGACGCTCCAAAATCCTTGCAGTAAAATCCACCAAAGGTACATGTTCATTCCTCTATGAGTCTCATCGGGCTCCATGCATCAACGGCAAACAGTCCGGATGGAGGATCGGTCCCCGGTCGGTCGGTTGGTTGGTCGCTCGCTCGGGGCAGGGAGAGGCTAGGAGTCATGGGTGTCTCCCCGGTGGGCCGAGGAGACACCGGCTAGCTGGGGCTTCTGGGGCTGGAGACATGATGGTGCCTTGGTTGGCCCTGCATCCGTTTGGCTCACAGAATCACAAACTTCCCATGGGGCAGATGGTCAGCCCCCCTCCATCACACCCATTTGAAGAATAGTGATTAACTAGGAGCTAAGGTGTGTAGATATCTGTCCGTCAGTCGCTGGATATTTGGTAGCGTCGTGTCCTTGTCGAGTATGCGAGGCCAGAGCACAGCAGAGCAGAGCCGAGCTGAGTGAGTGGGCAGGACTGAGCTAGCGTTTTCCCTGATGGCAGGATGCAGATTGTGACAGGGGATTAGTGAGATACAAAAATCCGATTTTGCCTGGAGAAAGCAGCAGTCATCAGTGGATTTTCTATAGTTTATCAGGCGCCGGCTGTGGAAAGCTAGAAAGGATTTTTTAAAAGCTTCAAATGCAATCTTCAGTTGGTTAACAGGATATTATGTTTTTTTTTCTCTCCGCTTTTTTACCACTACACATTTACCTCATACAGCAACTGTCACATTACTGAGTGTGAAACATACATGTTTTTAGCGACGCCATTTTATATAATATTTTATTTAACTGCATAGTTATTTTCTTTGATAATTATATTTGTTGGCGATTGTTGCATCATTGTCATGTCTTTTTTATATAATGCTTGAAAATGCATTTTTACAAAAATGCATATTATTATGAAATTCGATAAAATTATCAAATATAATACAATGATATAAAAATGCAGGATGACTTTGCCATTCACTATCTCTGTCTACTGCATATCTCTATCATTGTTACAACTGCAATAATGAACGTATCTTTCTCTCACTGTCCTCTAAACCAACAGGACAGTACACAGTCATGATGTGTCACTTCTACCTGAAGAGGAAGATTGGTTACTTTGTCATTCAGACCTACATGCCCTGCTTCATGACCGTGATCCTGTCCCAGGTGTCCTTCTGGCTCAACCGTGAATCTGTACCTGCCAGGACCGTCTTTGGTTAGTATGACCGCAACACAACCACTTGGATCAACTCTAACTAAAAGTGTACTTTCAACTCAAAATTGACAGTATGTGTTGCCCCGTCACCCAACACATACAATCATCACAATTTTTATGAATCCTGTTAGATTTTTTATATAAACCTTTAGTTAGCCAGATAAGTAATTGAGAACACATTATCTTTAACAGTAACGACCTGGTTAAACTACCATTATCTGTATCATCTATGATGATGCCAATATGAAATAGATTTTCAGGCAATTATAGACATCACAGGTGATGACCACCTTTCTCTTGTCCCTAGAAAACCTCTGAACGTCTACAGCAGAGTTCCCCAACTGGCGGGGTGATTTTATTTGGCCCCCCAAGTTTTCTGAGCAAAAATAAATACGTCGTTTTTTAAATATATTTATTGTTGGACATAAAAGACTGTAAAAACACAGGCAAAACAACTCTAAGTGACATTCATTTTGGAAATCTATTCCAAAGTATTCCCACGGATAATAGAGAGATACACTACATGACCATAAAAAGTATGTGGACACCTGCTCATCGAACATCTGATTCCAAAATCATGGGCATTAATATGGTCCCCCCTTTGCTGCTATAACAGCCTACACTCTTCTGCGAACATTGCTGCGGGGACTTACTTCCATTCAGCCACAAGAGCATTAGTGAGGTCGGTCACTGATGTTGGGCGATTAGGCCTGGCTCGCAGTCTGCGTTCCAATTCATCCCAAAGGTGTTCGATGGGGTTGAGCTCAGGGCACTGTGCAGGCCACTCAAGTTCTTCCACACCAATCTCGACAAACCATTTCTGTATGGACCTCGCTTTATGCACGGGGGCATTGTCATGCTGAAACAGGACTGTTGCCACAAAGTTGGAAGCGCAGAATCGTCTAGAATGTCATTGTATGCTGTAGCGTTAAGATTTCCCTTCACTGGAACTAAGGGGCCTAGCCCCAACCATGAAAAACAGCCCCAGACCATTATTCCTCCTCCACCAAACTTTACAGTTGGCACTATGCATTCGGGCAGGTAGTGTTCTCCTGGCATCCGCTAAACCCAGATTCGTCCGTCGGACTACCAGATGGTGAAGTGGGATTCATCACTCCAGAGAACACGTTTCTACTGCTCCAGAGTCCAATGGCGGCAAGCTTTACACCACTCCAGCTGACGCTTGGCATTGCACATGGTGATCTGAGGCTTGTGTGCAACTGCTCGGCCATCGAAACCCATTTCATGAAGCTCCCGATGAACAGTTCTTGTGCTGATGTTGTTTCTAGAGGCAGTTTGGAACCCTGTAGTGAGTGTTGCAACTGAGGACAGATGGTTTTTATGCGCTTCGGCACTCGGCGGTCCCGCTCTGTGAGGTTGTGCGGCCTACCACTTCGCGGCTGAGCTGTTGATGCTCCTAGACATTTCTACTTCACAATAACAGGGCTTACAGTTGACCGGGCAGCTCTAGCAGGGCAGAAATTTGACGAACTGACTTTTTGGAAAGGTGGCATCCTATGACGGTGCCACATTGAAAGTCACTGAGCTCTTCAGTAAGGCCATTCTACTGGCAATGTTTGTCTATGGAGATTGCATGGCTGTGTTCTCGATTGTATACACCTGTCAGCAACGGGTGTGGCTGAAATAGCCAAATCCACTAATTTGAAGGGGTGTCAACATACTTTTGTATATATAGTGTATACTGTATGTTATCGAATGCAAATGTAAGCAAGGTTTGAAATGATTATGTATTAGTCTAATATTATACCTGTTTGGTCTTCTTGCGGTCAATTTGCAGTCTACAAATTATTTGTAATTATGTTCCTGCCCCCTGACCATCCGCTCAAGAACAAATTGGCCCAAGGGCTGAATCTAGTTGATGATCCCTAAATGTCTACAGCTTCCACACGTCACTACAGATTATGTCCACCACTCTATTCCCATATACTAAATAATACATTACAACCTGTTGCTCACTCATCATACATGGGTACTGTCCATTAGGCAGATAATGGAAGAAAACGGACTGAAACAGGAAGGAACTATGTTAAATTTTTTCTGTTGCAAAACGTTTGAAAACCTTTTCCACTGTGTGTCCTAATGAACATGACTTGTATGTTTTTCTACCAGGTGTCACTACAGTGCTGACTATGACTACTCTCAGTATCAGCGCTCGCAACTCGCTGCCTAAGGTGGCCTACGCCACAGCCATGGATTGGTTCATCGCTGTGTGCTATGCGTTCGTGTTCTCCGCGCTTATCGAGTTTGCCACCGTCAACTATTTCACCAAGAGGAGCTGGGCGTGGGATGGCAAGAAGGCCATGGAGGCTCAGCACCCAAAGGTGAGTCCATGGAGGGACCCAGCATGTATCCCACGCTCCCTTTGGAAAACAATCTATGAAACACTATTGAAAAGTGATAGAGAGCTATGGTCGTGTTTTTGGGATGACATGATGGAAACATTGATGCTGTACATGCATAATAATTACTGACAGAAATCGTTAAGTTAAAATAAAAAACGTTTAGGCCAGGTTTGTGTGGGCTTACATGTAACACGGTCTATTTGTATCCATCCAACACAAATAGTACCGTATTAAATATTAAATGATACATTTTTTATGTTTTATCTCAACAGAAAAGGGACCCTATGGTGCTTTCTAAGAAGCCCAACAACGTCTGTACAGCAGGAGTTAACTACACCCCCAACATCACTAAGGATATCTCTATCTCCACCATCTCCAACAGCACCTCCATACAACTAAGGTCATCCGAAACCAAAGTCCTGGACCCCAAGAAAACCTACAACAGCGTGAGTAAAATCGACAAAATGTCCCGGATAGTTTTCCCTGTCCTCTTTGGAACCTTTAACCTAGTGTACTGGGCTACTTACCTCAACAGAGAACCTGTCATCAAAGGAGTCAACATATTGGCTCCAACATAGTGTCTTTTTCAAACACACGACCCTACCTTCAACCATATTGGCCTACAAACTGCTAAAGGAAATGCTACTGTATCACAAAGGATGGGAGATGTCATGGGTTCTGTCTTTCTCATACTGTCATTTGCATGAAGCTTTTAGAGAGATACTCTAACCATGTTTGCCTTGGTATTCCTTCTTTATACCTACTGTACATTGCTTTAATTCAACAATGACATTTTGAAAGTGAAAATCAATGACATTTTGAAAGTGAAATTTGACAAGGACCTTTTGAAATGCTGCAGTGTGGACATTTGTCCTGGCCTCAAATTAATTGAAAACTGTCATGGCATTTATGTTGTTGTTTATAACCTTGTCATCTTGAAGAGTAAGAGACTGAGGAATACCTGCTGTGTTAGTAGTATGAAATAAGATATCGGAAGCTAGGATGTTAAGGAAAGTGGAGAATAATGTCATTTCCAGTCAATTTGTATAATACTGCAGCCAAATCTCTCTAATCTCTATTGGATACATATGTTGTTATACTTTTGTCATTTTTGCCCATCACACATGTACTGTTTGTACAATTTAAAATGTTACTATTTCTTACCTCTATCTATATAATGTACAGATTAATAATTTTTGACAAACTTGGGTCTAACTGTGGAGACAGAAGCAAAATAAGACAGCAAGATACAATTCTGTGATGTAATTGATGATACAGTCAAATCAACCTGGGTGAAAGCGCACAGTCCGAACATTCTAATTATTACCAAGTTATAAAATGGTTGATAGATAAGGTCTGACTTTTTCAATTGCAATGTAAGTGTTTTCCTAAACTAGAGGGAGTAGATGTCTACTTTGAAGTATTGAGCTGCCCTTTTGGTGTGAAAGGTTGAACTCATGTACTGTAACAGGATACGTTTTCAGGGTCGTGTTCATTAGGCATCAAATGGGGAAAAACTGACTGAAACAGGGAGGGACTTCCTGGATTTGTCCAATAAGAAACACTTATTATCGTTTTCTGTTTCAAAACATTTTGCTACGATGTGCCCTACTGAACACAGCCCTACAACACTGCTGTCCTATCCTCATTGTGTCATGACCAGATTGGCTCCAGTCCCTGAAGTCGGCTAGGATCTAATTAGCCTGGGATAATGAGCTTGTACCTGTTAAACACTATATCTGATATGGCCTCTGGAGAGAGAACCAACCACAGTGGACAGACCACCCACCCTCACCCCAGGCCCAGAACGCTTTGTTCAGGGTACGGGAAGGAGAGCATGTGGGTAGGGCTCTGGGGCATGGTGCCTCTGTGGTAACACAGAAAGAAGAATAATGGATGAAACAAGAAATAATAAATTTGAGCTTCAAGGCCACCGTACTGGGGAGAAAAAAGAATCCCTACTTCAGTAAAAGATGGAGATACAGCCTATATGAAAGAAGCTGTTCCTGAGAATCATATAAACTCGTTGACACAGCATGTACAGAGAGAGAATAGATTAATAATTATGGATATGATGATGGATAATATTGGTGACGGATGGATACTTTAAATGTCACTGACTGTACAGTTCTCATTAAAGTGTCATGTTGTAGATAACGCAATAACTGTACATGTATTATTATTATTATTTTATATTCAAATCCAACAAAGACATTCTTCATGAATATAGAGACAGTGACTAAAATACCTCTTTATTTGTATGTCTCTATGTGACATCTTGTATTAAAGGATTAATCCACACAAAAAACCTATTTTTTTCATTAGTCCACTGATACAGCCCCAAAATTGTTTTGCATGTCAGCAATCAAGTTTTCAAGATAAAGGACTTTTACAAAGTAAATTGTCACATCATTAAATGCTGTCATCCCATTGCAAATCAAACCTATTGAAATGATTGTCAGATACTGTATATTAATTAGTTATGTGTACTATTCTCCCTGTACTGGTGTAAATGTGTACATAATTTGAGGTTGCAGTCATTTTTTTATTTTTTTTTGCACTTGACAATGAAGCGTCCCTCTGAAAAGAAATCCAACAATCAGACTTAAAGTACATATTAATGGAACAAATGTGACATGACCCCATGGAGGTGTCATGTATGAGCTATCCCTTGTTACTAATAGCAACTAGCACAGGATAGGAGAGGAGGGGACTGCACTGATGACTCGCTGGATTATAGAAATATTGGCCTGTGAGGTCCTGTTGTGTGGGGAGAGAGAGGACTGATTCCATCCCATCAGTCACTGTGGCAGCCACATCTGCCATACATCTGTTTGTCAAGGATTTAGTTCCGCTTAAGTTGCTTTTCCATTCAGGAGCCCTGTGTGCTTCCCTCCAATTTAAGCCCTAACTGATGACAAATGGTGGCGCTCCTATGCAGTGGACAGCTGGGGTGCGTGTTAGCAGGCAGGGAGAAATGTAGAATTGCAATGCTATGCTGAGACAAAGACACATGATAGCTCATCGCTATGAGGATGTAGCTTAGCATAGTGCATACTCTACCACCCATCAGTGTGTCAATAAATGTACGTACATTATTTGATTAAATTAGTACACAGAAATCACTTTTTACCCTATTATTATATTATTTTTTCAGGGAAGAAATGATCAAATAGAATGGATGGATTTCAGTCACAGTAGTCTATATCCTCTGTGTATGCAAGTTGCATGTAGATAGGCTGTATCATGCAAATTGTATTACACAGTAAAGCCACATAATCCATCTATTTGAATCAAACTGGTGAGAAAGCAGGAGTATTGGTCTACTTGTTGGAGGATTTGGATGAATACATCCTGATTCAGATGTATTTATATGTCATGAACATCTTTCAAAATGCATTAGCTTGACATAATGGGAGAGATGGGTGCTTGCTTTCTAATTGGTGTGGGATTATAATATGCATCCAGGGTAAAATAAGTCTCTCTCCTTCTCCTGTGGCTGCTTTCCTGCTCCACACATGGGAAGCTGCCATTTCCTACTAGGGTAGATTATATCTGGGGTCTGAGACATCAAAAGGTAAATCCTCTGTACAGTATTATTCCACTGGCATACAGACCAGCCTGGTCTCATAGACTAGACGTAACATAGTAAAAGTAAATCCGGGAATCTAATTAGAATTATATGTTGCATTTGGTATAAGACAGATGGTTATTTGAGGCAAAGTAGGGTGGTTAGTTGGGGTGGATGGGTAGGCGTATAATGTGAACGTCTAGCAACCCAAAGGTTGTGAGTTTGAATCACGAACAACTTTAGCATTTTAGCTAATTAGCAACTTTTCAACTACTTTCTACTTTTTAGCTACTTTGCAGCTACTTAGCATGTTAGCTAACCCTTCCCCAACCCTAACCTTAAACGTAACCCTTTTAACTAATCTTTCCCCTAACCCTAACCTTAACCCTTTAACCTAACTCCTAAACTTAACCATAACCTTAACCCTAACCCCTAACCCTAACTCCTAGCCTAGCTAACATTAGCCAGCTAGCTAACATTAGCCACCTAGCTACCTAGCAAGAAAATTCGTAACATATCATACATATCGCAAATCCGTAACATATTGTACATTTAGAAAATGTGTAACATATTGTACGTTTAGCAAATTCTACAATACGAATTGTAATTGGTAACATATCATACGAAATGGGTATTGAAATTCACAAATTAATACATACCAGGGAAATATAACATATCATATAAAAACGAGGATTATGGATTTACGTACAGAATAATACGAAATGCTCTGAGACCAGGTTGGACAGACAGATATAGTAGCTATAAATTGCAATACTGCCGCCAGCCGCAGGGAGGTGGTCTGGCTTCTTAGTGCAAACTTCCTCACGTTTTTTAAATATTTTTTCAGGTTTAATCGAAAGAGGCTACTAAAACACATGCGGCCAATAGCATGACTGTCTAATTATGTGTCAGGGTTTAGCCTGCGATAGTTTACTGGACAGTTTCAGTTCTGCTTACATTTTCAGGTGTCCTAAAAACAGGGAGAGCACGACTTTGATTGGGAAAGCATTGCGGGCAACCTGCCTTTTCTCAGAAAGGGAGCAACTTTGAGAGGATATGGTGCCATTTTCCATGGCTAAATGCTTGAAAATTATTAAGTGATTATTTATCTTAAAGTAAAAGCGTTTTATAGCAATATTGATAATGATATGTGATATAAGGAGCTACGATTCGCAATGAAAAACATTTAAAAGTGAATATGCTAGTCAAAGTTAAGATGTTGATTGCATACTTTAATGTTTTTTCAATGCTTTTTACGAGTCTCGTTCTCTAGGAAGACGCCCTACTGTACCCTGTGAACGATAACGTCATCATGTCGGTGCATAAACTGGTTACTGTAATTGTATGGAACGGAAGGAGGTGGGGTGCTGCTGTTTAAGACATTGATCATTGACGTTGCAAAGAATGAACGGAGCGGCTCAAACAATCCTGGCGACATTCTGAACGCTGATGAATGAAACCTAATCCATGGTCGATTATCAGGAGATTTTATGGATTTCCTATAAGAAACTATACTCTGGGTGAATAGTTCCAGTTTATATATACCTCTCCTTCTCCTCCCTGGCTCCCTCTACTCACCGCTCTAACAACGCAGAAGTCTCCACGGTCTTCATCATAAGTCATTTTCATGAACAATGACAACCAAGTTGCTGGTGTCTTTCTTACTTCTGTCAGTCCAACGGGTGCGGTAAGTCTCGTGACTGTTACGATAATAGGCGTTGTTTTTACATATTTGTGAATTGTGGTAAAATGAATTAAATAAATTAGAGCCTATTATGTGCTATGTATGGTGCGCGGGTCTTTGGCGCAAAAACACCGACCTTCTTGCGGAGTATTAATTGAACTTCAGAGTCATTGTTTGGCCAAATAGCTATTTGTAGTGACCATTTGCATTATTAATTGTCGAACGTGTTTGCATGGCCTATTCTATCACATAATCAATAGGTAGCCTAAGTAGGTAAATACTGTAGGTAGCCTAGTTTAATTACAGTATGTATGACCGGGAGCGTCCGTAGTCATTGGTTTTGTGTAGAGATGTGTTTGATTTTGGATTATATATTTTTCTGTTCAATAAATTACTTATTGTACGATGTCAGTTTAAAGTTTGGTTTCATTTGCACTTGTTATGCACTGAATTCAAAAACCTAGGCCGAGTAAGACTATTATGACTGATCGATTTTTAATGCATGAATTATAATCTAATGTCTGTGATTTTGAGGATTTAAAAAATAAAATATTACAACGGACTTATTTTTCTCTATGATGTTTAGTTCCGACCCAGACCCAAGGGACTACGATGGGGACTATGAGGACACTACTGTCAATCAGATGCTGGCTCCCAAAAACCATCAGGCCGAGGCCACGCTCATATTAAATAACTTACTTAAGGACTACGACAAGACACTACGCCCTGATATTGGAGGTGAGTTACATTTCTGTATTTTTACTGCGGATATGATAAAAAAAACTTTCAATGGAGTGTCTAAGTTGGTTTGGTGATACGCGCACCTTCAATGGCTATGGCGGAAGCGCGCTGTCCATGGTGCTGAAAGGTCCTCCTCGGGCGCGGTGCTCGCTCACTGGTGCTTTTGTGCGTGTTTTTTCCACCAACGCGCTCAGAGCTTCACTTGACAACCTAATCAACCAAGCAGGAGGAGGAAATCATTCCAGATAAACAGATACACATTTGGCCAGCCTATTTGTTTACCGGTACATGGCCAACCCAGATTACAGTAATAATAGTAGCCCATTAACGATGAGTGGTAACGATGAGTGGGGCATTGTATTGTACAGTAGGCATAGGTTAGTTTCCGTGAGACAACCATCTCCCCATCTGTCCCTTGTTGATTACAAATGGAATCTAGATGAAAGGCAGTTGTCAGAAACTCAATGCTGGTCATAAAATATTAACATTTGCACTTGAGGATAACATGCAGCCAAAGACAGATTCAGGATATTTATGTTAATGGTAACAGAGTAGGTATTGTTGATTATCTCAGTAGTAAGCCGAGTTCTTCCCACAGGGCTGTCTTCATACAGTAGACACATGCTGTTTCTCTTAGCTTCCTGAGTCTGACAACTAAGTGATAGAACTATACTGAACAAAAATATAAATGCAACAATTTCATTAATTTTACTGAGTTACAGTTCATATGAGGAAATCAGTCAATTGTATTAAATTCAGTAGGCCCTAATCTATGGATTTCACATGACTGGGAATACAGATATGCATCTGTTGGTCACAAAATGAGACTCACAATGGGCCTCAGGAACTCGTCACAGTATTTTTGTGCATTCAAATTGCCATCGATAAAATGCAATTATGTTCGTTGTCCCTTATGCCTGCCCATACCATAACCCCACCACCACCATGGGGCCCTCTGTTCACAACGTTGACATCAGCAAACTGCTCGTCCACACGACGCCATGCACATGGTCTGCGGTTGTGAGGCTGGTTGGACATACTGTTAAATTCTTGAAAATAATGTAGGAGGCAGCTTATGGTAGAGAAATGAACATTCAATCTCCGGCAACAGCTCTGGTGGACATTCCTGCAGTAAGCATGCAAATTGCATGCTACCTCAAAACTTGAGACATCTGTGGCATTGTGTTGTGTGACAAAACTGCACATTTTAGAGTGGCCTTTTATGCTCCCCAGCACAAGGTGCACCTGTGTAATGATCATGCTGTTCAATCAGCTTCTTGATATGCCACACCTGTTAGGTGGATGGATTATCTTGGCAAAGGAGAAATGCTCACTAACAGGGATGTAAACAAATTTGTGTACAACATTTTTGAGAAATAAGCTTTTTGTGCGTATGGAAAATGTATTGGGTTTTTATTCCAGCTCATAAAACATGGGACCAAGACTTTACATGTTACGTTTATAATTTTGTTCAGTGAGCATAATTCAATACAATCGTTTGATAAATATGATAATGAGCACGACCACAGACACCACTGTTTCATTTGTATTCAGTATTCTAAAAGTTTCACATGTAGTAGGTGTACATATAATCGTGGCAACTAAGAACCAAATCTTGCGCTGTCCATGAGAGACTAATATACATTGCATGATGATGTCAGGGGCGGATTGGTCATCTGGCAATTCTGGCAGATGCCAGATGGGCTGGACCATTTTTTAGATGGGTGTGCTGGTCAACATTGACACACACCATCTTTTTATTTTTATAAAAATAAATATATGAAAAAAGTGACATGGCCGGCGGCCCATGGGCCTGTTAAGACTTTAAAATGTATCTGTTATACTAATCTGTAATGAGCCTTTGGCTGATCAGTGGGCAATGGCCGACCCCCCTACCAAGATTGTCCGGCCTGGTTTTCTGATAGGCTGAGCTGAGGTCATACAAACACATTCGAAGTCAAACGCGGTATAAGCAAAGATAACTGCTCCAACTCTGTCATCAGTTAGACAGCCAATATTATGGATAGTAAAAAACGGAAAGTTGGTGCCGATAAACTTCTACATTGTCACCTCACTAAAAACATACTTTTTTGGGGGTGACTAAAACCATGATTTGGTCAAACAGTAAAGTGCATTATCCTCATGATTCCTGTAATGAAAGTGTCTGCCCTGCCACCGTGCCTGTTTCGCTAGGGCCTGCTGCTGTGATGAGAAAGCCACTCTCCTCTCCCCCCATGCACTCAAGAGAAAAATATGTTCTGATTGTATAACATTTCAAAATGCAATTGCGGGAAAAACACCGCTTTGGAAGCTTCGCCCCTTTGTCCCTGTCGAAGAGAGGGGGGTTTCAGCTTTCTGTAGGTGTAATTGATATTTAACAACTCTCAATATTCACCTCAATAGCAACAATTTTACAAGCAATATATCTGAAATGGCTTTGACATATGGAGCGGCGTGTGTGAAATGCACACCGGCCATTGCGAGGGCCTACAACTGCAACGTTTTTTGGTGACATTCAATTTACTGTTGGATGAATACATTGCTGCTAGCAGTGGGCATTATATTTATAGTTAGCTATCTAGCTAATATGCTTTGAGTCTCTACTTCCTCAGGTGTTGAACCCCAAAGTAATTAGCCTATGATATTGGTGCGCATAAAAATCCTGAAATTCTGAAGTCCTATTTTGACCGTAAAATATAGAAGCTATACTCTAATTGTCATACCAAAATGCATGGCAATTGCTGGATTAGGTTGCACATCAAAATATATTGAGTCATGTATTCCTGCTTGGATGTGTTAGATGAAACAACATATTTATTTGAATAACTCAGTAGTCTATTTATAATCACTATGAATGACTTCATAAGATGATTACTCATGATTTGGGTCCGACCAAATCATGGGCTGGTGCCACCAACTGTAAAAGTTAGTTGCACCAGTGACGCCATGGGATAATGTTAGTAATTAGTAATTAGTAATGAACACTTAGGGTATGTGTTGATTCAGGGGAACACACAAGACAGGCACTAATTTACAATGTATCCGAAGTCATTAGCTTGGCTTTTATAACATACAAATCTTAAGGAATAATCCACTCAAAAATGATATTTTATTAATTTTTTTATTAGTCCACTGTTGATACAGTCCCAAAATGTTTTGCATGTCAGCAATCACATTTTCACGATATAGAACTTTCAAAAAGCAAATTGTAACTTGCCACCATCATGATGATCCAAAATGCATCATATGATGCAAAACGCATCATCATGATGATGTGGCAAGTGACAATTTGCTTTGAGTTGGTGGCGCACTCAGTGATGTGGGCTGGTGTGGAGAAAATGCCAGGGCCAGATTTTTGTCCCAGTCCGCCCCGTTGCATGTAGGGGTTTTACAGTAATGACTGAAGGTCAGATGTAATGTATTACAAATAGGGCCAAATGTACTCTTTATTCTAGTTTTATTATGTATTTTTGTCTCTTATTCATGTAAACTATGTAAACCACATATTTACTGTAGACCTATGCTCTTTTTGAATGCTGTACAATGCCATAATATGCATTGTATATTCATAAACATGTATGAATATATTGCATGCCTGTAATACAAGCTGTATACTACAATGCTTTGCGCCTTGGGACATTGTATTCCCAGAGTTCAGAACTCCAACATCACCTGACAGATTATGGATATTGATGCATCTCTCGGTTCAGCTCACATGAGGGAAGTGGCTGCTTCTGTGTCCTTATTATGTCAGCTTCCTTTTGGGTTGTCAGGGGATCCTAGACAAAGTGGGTCAGAAGATTATTCCTCAGCATGCCAAGATGATGCACCACCCAGTTTGGGAATCACACCACGGTACATCAGCATCAAACTCAGGAAGTAGCATTCCTCACGTGGCACTCCTCCAGGGTAGGCACGGGAACAGTGGGGGATTCAGAGGGATTCATTCACAGAGAACAGAGTTGAACCTTGGCTGCTCCTCTAGCTTGGCTGCTCCTCTAGACCTCGATGGGGCTAGGCTGGATGTGTTGGGCTATGTTGGATGACTGACAGGGCATGTCTGCTTGAAAGATGTAAGTCACGGGTTTATTTCCAGGTTGAAGGGTGTGAGAGTGTGAGTAACACTTGATGTTGCTAATTATCTGAGTGGCATGGCCACCCGCTGCCAGCTGTTGTAGCACATGGGAAAGTGTCGCGTTAGTCAGACACGTACCTACACCAGTCTGTGTTTGTGTGTGTGTGTCTGGACTTGTTTTCCCATTTGTCCGGACCAGAATGTCCTGACAAGTGACCAGAATGTCCTGACAAGACAGGAAAACAAGAACAATTCTGAAAAGTCACACATTTTGCATGTCCTGAAAAGTAATAATGCTATTTTTAAGGGTTAAGTTTAGGGTTTGAGGTTAAGGTTAGGGTTAGGCTTAGGGTTGTGGTTTTTTGATGGGAATACATTTTAACTCCCCAAAAAGTCCTGACAAGTAACTGAAACATGGCTGTATATGTGTGAGTGTGAGTGTGAGTGTGAGTGTGAGTGTGAGTGTGTGTGTGTGTGAGTGTGTGGGGGGGGGGGGGGTGTGTGTGTGAGCGAGAGAAAGAAAGAGAGCGAGAGAGAGATCATGCATGTGTGTGTGTGTGTGTGCCGTGTGTGTGTGCGTGCGTGTGTGTGTGTGTTTGAGCATGGTTTGTGCAGGTGTGTGTGAGTGTGTTTGCATAGAGTGTGTGGATGGGTAAGAGGAGATCCTCACTCCAGTCTATCTTTTTGAAGTGTGAATTAACAACCCTGGCATTAGTCAGGCTGCTGTTGGAAATGATTGAAGAGGGACTTTGATTTCTGACAAAAACGCAGGTGCGTCACCGTTAAATATAAATTGCCTTCAGACACCAATGGGTTTAGAACGAGTGCAGCTGCTCTTCTCTGAACATCCCTGTTCCTGGCGGCCTATTTGTTCAACGGAAATGCTTATCCCCACCCAAAGATGCATTTTAAACATTCGTTATACATTTGCACTGATGACAATACCTCTGGAGGTGGTAGCACTACTGTGGTTCTGCACAATGCAAAGTTTGACCCCACGTCGAGTTTGAACTATTTTCTAAAAATCACACCATCCAGATTCACAATGAAGGCAATCCAAGGCCGACACTCATTTTTCTTTCTGACTTTGGATGGCTCTTATTCAGGGAGATGAACCTTGCTCACCCAGACACAGTGCTAGACTGGCTGTACAGCACAGAACAGCACACCCACTACACATTTCCACTGGGTCAGATGTGACTGCACAGCCTCCACATTTGCCCTCAGCAAATGTATTTATCTTCTCTTCAGAATGGAGATTCCAGTGATAAAACTGCATTGGCTGGATCCCAATCAGATGGAATCTGTTTTGGATATTTTGGCAAGGTCGGCTGCAGAAGTGGTGTAACTTTACCTGGATTGGATAGACTGTTATTGACTGTATGATGTTGGATGGTATTGCCATTGATTTTCTTGTGCTGTTTGCAGGGCTATTAGGCATCAATATCCTTCATGATAGCTATTTATTATTCCAGAGCCGTTATCCCCTGTTTTACGTGATGTCATCAGAGACACAGAATCCAGTTTTCTATCAAAATGCTTTCTGAACAGAGGGCCACAAAATTGGTCTGGACATTTCATCTACTCAGGTTTAGTAGATGGATAACGGTCGGAGAGTAGTAGACTTTTAGAATCTTAAAGGCTTCGCTTGGCTGCGCTAGATAGTCTCAGTCCTCTCGCAAAATCCAGTTTGCGAATGAATTGATTTCAGAACAGGGGCCCAGAAAATTGGTCTAGTCATTTGATCTACTTCAGGTGTAGTAGATGGATAATGGTCGTGGAGTAGTAGACTTTTAGAACGCTATAGGCTTAGCTTGGCTACACTGGGCAGACTCAGTCCTCTCAAGATTCTCCACAGTGACACATTGACGCAAACTTCCCGCAGACAGGGAATGCCTGATATACCCTTTCTCTATTTTAAGCCCCCTGAAATTTCATTAGATTAGATCACCCACCGGAGAGGAGAGCCGAGATTCCCAGACAGACAGACTCAATTAAATGGAATCCACATCTGATCAGGGAAGCACTCATCTCTGACTCCTCATTTAGTTCCACCATGGTCATCCCCACTTCCTGAATCTAGCAGGTGCCCAGAGAATCATGCAAGACTTTGATTGGTTTGATACGGGCGCTGCTGAGGTGCAAGGGTGTGAATGGAGGTTATCCTTATGGATGTTAAACTTCTTTAGAGTATCTTCCACCCTCCCATTGTTAGGGATTACTAGGGTGTTTAAGGAGGGAATACAAATGATTATTTCCACAGTTGTAATGTAAAGGGCTTTGGAACCAGCTCAGTATAATCCCCAGACTTTCTGTCAGAATCTGCTGTGACATATTCAGTATAATACTAATGGAAGCTGTCTGACAATTTTAATACACAACTCATCTTTATTCTGTTTTTTTTTTAATGAAAGAGGGGATTTAATATGGAACTGAATATGCTTCAGGGTGGTGGGGTGTGTGGGGGGATATCTGTGTGTTTGTGTGTGTGTGTGTGTGCGTGTGCACGTGCATGTGTGTGTGTGTGTGTGTGTGTGTGTGTGCTTACTGTTTACATTCCTCATCTGCCCTTTTAGAATGTGTAAGACAAAACATCTATAATATATCAACCAACTTGTCCCACTTCTGCAACGTACAAGATTGATGCTACAAATTACCCACAGATACATAGAAGAAACTCCTCACTGGTCATATCAAGCGACTGAGCATCCATCTTGGATTCCCATCCATCAGAAAGTAACAGAGATCACTTGACCTAATGTCACCTGTTTCCCATCAGAGAAAGTTAAGCCATCGCCTCCGGCTCTACAGTGATCAGGTTAGCGGGAGCCACAATGGCAGGACCTGAAACAGAACCACACATCCTAATGAAGATAGGATCGCCAGAGGTGCACTATACATCTTCAAAGTCTCTCTCATATAATGAGCTCTATCCATATGCCCCCTCCCATTCTGCTGAACTTAATACTGTTAGTGTGGATCTCACAGGTCTCAACTCCAGTAAAGCAGGGTCTTGTGGATTAATAGGCTATTAGCCCATTCCCTGTGCTATTGTTAAAGGGACGCTCAGCAATTTAGCCAGGGCATTCACAAACATTGGAACCCAGCTACAGATTCATTTGCTGTTGTTTTCTTACGAAGCAGCCCCATATCCTCATGCCATTTGGTGTGTAATTTGGCGAAATTAGATCGCAATGTCCCAAAACATGGCGTCCCCAGTCTATCTGTCTACTTTTCAAGAAAATGGCCTAACAAGTCTTGTTAGGGAGCCTAACAAGACATGGGGAAGCAGATGAAAATCTATTCAATGGTTATCCCGGTTAGAGGCAACAGGAAATTATGTTGTGATGATGTGGACATTGCAGGTTCACTCAGAATGTTAGTCAGAGGCTGCGTTTAGACAGGCAGCCCAAATTTGGTCTTTTGTTCAGTAGTTGGTCTTTTGATCTGAAAAAGATCTGATGTGAAAAGATCTGATGTGATTGGTCAAAATACCAATTAGTGGAAAAACTATCAGAATTGGGCTGCCTGTGTAATTGTGACAAAACCAATTAGTGCAGTGTGTAGTGTTAACAGTGTCTGCATCCCACAAACATCAGGTCTTGGAGAGCCTAGATAGATTCTAATGGATTTCTATGCAAATTGACACAAAAATCACACCTGTCCTTACAGTGTTTACATTCTAAGTTCACCCACATATAATTTATTTTCCACTATGTGTGATTGATTGAATTGGGTCTCATTACCATTTTCAAATGTACTTTATTCATTGTACAGCAATACTGTCACCTATAAATGCTTTGTAGTTATCAACTACAGCTCTCGCCCCTAGTCTCTCTTTTGATAAGGACAAGTAGAGGATATTAGTTTCAGGGTGCAGCGGAGGCCAGGGACACAGCCACCTGCGATGTCTCACTTCCTGTTATAATATAGTCTGTCCCCAAACTCCCAGAACACACTAGGTCATGTCTGTCTACCACCTCACTTTTAATGACCTCCGTCTGTCTGGCAGAGAGAAGTAGAAGACAGTTAGACAGAGTGCAGCGAGGCTCGATCTAACCCTGACTGCGTCCCATATGGCACCCTGTTCCCTTTATAGTGCACTACATTTAACCAGAGCCCTATATAGGGAATAGGGTTCTATTTGGGATGCAGACACTGTTAACACTACTCCTAAGATGGATGACAGATATCACCCGGCGCCCATTGATCTCATCTGAAGATGTTTGTGTTTGGATTGTTGTTGTGAAAGATGAAATGAGCTTGTCACGATTCCAGCAGAGAGGAGATAGAAAGGAAGAAAGTGACTGGAGGGTGACGAGAGTGGCATTGTGCACATTTGCTAGAGACGCAAACCTTGGACAGGGTATAACTTCCATCACGCTGCTCACCGAGGCTCGAACCCAGGACCTCTGCTTTGCTAGCACACGTGACCACCCACCCGAAGCGTCTTACCAGTCGGCGCCACCGAACAGTTAACGATTCAGCGCTGCAAGTGGCGACACTTCAGGCTGAGGAGTATGTTTCACACATCCCCATGTGCTACAAAGACACTGGAGAGCCTGTCATATAGCTTCTTACCCTCTCAAAATAGGAGTACTGATCTAGGATCAGGATCCCGCTGTCCATGTGATCGTATTCATTGTAATCTAACAGTCAAGCTGATCCTAGATCAGCACTCCTGCCCTGAGACACTTGATACATATGGCCCCAGGTCAGAAAAGATCAGATCAGACCAGACAACAGCAATGCAAAGGCAACTGAATATGTTTTAATACAATGTAAGGGGAATTAAACTAGGGGAATTAAACTAGTGGAATTGAGCGGTCATGGTGAATGAGACCGGCGGGACTGACTAGGGCAAATGTATTTCTCATCACATTGACAGGCTAACTGGGTGTAAAAGCTGGTCCTCCATTAAAACCCTCATGGGGGCATTTTACTCTGCAGATGGGGAGTTGTAATCATGCTTGCTTAATCAGGAAGGGGAGGGAGGGAGGGCGGAGTGTGTGTGTGTGTGTTGTCTGTGTGTGTGTTGTCTGTGTGTGTGTGTGTGTGTGTGTGTGTGTGTGTGTGGGCCAGCCTTGCTGTGAATAAATCACTGATAACAGTAAGTGAACAAACTCAAGTCCTAGCAGCATAGAATAAACATATGGGGAAACTCTACAGAGGATTCTTATGAGCAGTGCATTCACCTTCTCATGTGTCATGATTATATTGAATTTAACAATACAACTACTGTACATGACTACTACTTTGAAAAATACCCCCCCGGGTGCACGTTTTGGTTTTTGCCCTAGCACTACACAGCTGATTCAAATAATCAAAGCTTGATGATGAGTTGGTTATTTGAATCAGCTGTGTAGTGCTAGGGCAAAAACCAAAACGTGCACCCAGGGGGGACCCCACGACTGAGTTTGGGAAACCCTGAATTAAAGTACTTTACCAATGACTTCAAAAAAGTTGCTGCAATAAATGTAAATTGCGTTATTTGATGATAGTGGTTAAAGTGGCACTTAATAATAGCCTATCTATCTTCATGCTGTGACAAGATGTACTCTGCTATTTTCTTGCGTCTGAATTCTACAAAACAGTCAAATATCTATTCCTCCATTACACCCTGTTGCAATTAAAGTACATCTTTGTGCGGATCTTTCTGTCATAGTCAGAGAGACAGTCTGATGTGAGTGTACTGCACCACCTCAACAGTTAATTGCCGAAGTTGCCAAAGCCTATGAAAAAGGCTAATGTGCAATGACAGAGGTGCACTTAGCCACACAAGCGTGAACTGCTCATTACAGCAACGCCTTGTAAGATTAGGTATAGAGAACAGGCTTTAAATTATGAAATGTAGGGTTGGAATCGTGTATGGCATGTTATTCAATAGATTTGAGCCGTGCGGAACAACTTCTTCTAGTATAGGCATCACTTCAAGTGATAGTTCACTCCCAAAATCAATATGTGTCAGGTGCTTTCATCCCTCAGAAATGGTTGAAAGTCGACCACAGTCAACAACAGATTTGTAGGCATGTCCATTTAAACACTTTTGACATGGTACCCTAGGCTTGGCAGTGCTACTACGCTTGGTTGGTGTTAAAAATAGTGTTTACAGTGATTTCTCTTTCTGTATTTTACAGTTAAACCAACTCTTATCGACGTTGACATATATGTCAATAGCATCGGACCTGTATCATCAATAGACATGGTAAGTGAATATTTCTCTCTCTCGCTCTCTCTCTGCCTCTCTCACTCTCTCTCTCTCTCTCTCTCTCTCTCTCTCTCTCCTAATTATCATGAACATAATTTGATTACTTCGTTTTTCTGTGCTGCTTGAAAAAAGGTCAACTGTGGGCCAAGAGAGTTAAGGCAAGATACACATTCCATCATCCTTCATATCCCCTGTGAGCTGGGCTGCACAGACAGGAAAGCAGTTGTATCTGGTGGTGAAGTGGGATGTGTGGGTGATGGAATGAGAAATAGAGCCTGTGGTCACAGTGCTCAGACAACTGGTTATACTGCAGTAACTGTATCAGTATGCTCTGCATGTAAATGACTCAAATGTAAATGACTCAAATGTAAATGACTCAAATGTCAATGACTCAAAGGTACATGACTAAACTTTAAGTGTTTTCTCAGTCGGGCCTTGCATTATAATACTTATAGTAGCATAAGGGTGAAGTGCCTTGCTCAAGGGCACATCAACAGATTGTTCACCTAGTCTGCTCCGGGATTCGAACCTGCGACCTTTCAGTTACTGGCCCAACGCTTTTAACCGCTAATATCCATAATTTGGTGTGTATTCTATGTGGTGTGCTAGTATGAACTTTAGAACTTTAGACTTTGTCTACCCTCCTCCAGATTCCAATAGATTGCTACAGGATTATATGGGACTAGTGAGAGCATAATGAATATTGAATACGTATGATGGTGTAATACAACTCTGGCTCCCATTGTGGTAAGAACAACCCTTAGTGTGTTATTCATGATATACATCAGGGTTCTTAAGCCTTATTGCTTACTTACTTAGTCAATCTTATATGTAATGTCCCTATGTTTAGTAATCAACTTCATAGGTAGTGTAGTGTGCTGTTGTGTTTCATTGTTGTACCCTTCAGTCCGGGCAACAGCCATTTCTGTTTAGAATCAACAGCTACACCTACTAGTGAGTCACCAGACCATCACATTACTGAATGATGTTCACCCCATCTTGGATTTTTACCAGATTATTTCAGATACACAGTGATTGATGAGTAACATAGATCTCCACCACGATGTGACTTTGGCTAGACTACGATAGCCTATAGGAGCATCCAACACCCTCCCTTAGCCCCGCCCCTGTAACTGTTTGTCCTGGCAACATTACAAAGCCAGGAGGAAAAGAAAACAACAGATTTCTTCAGCTCGGCTTGGCTGCAAACCCCCGTCACACTTCAGTGCACACTGAGCATCACTCTGTGAACTGTGGAGTAATCTCCCATGTCTTGAATGTCCATTTAACGCATTTAGATCATCAGAACTCTGTTTCTGGAAGACGAAGCGGCAGGTCAAGTCGATGGGTTGTATGGAACAGGGCATCCATATTGATCATGTACTATAATTGTTACATGTTCATATACAGTAGGGTTAGTAGTCAATGGACTCACCCAGGCATGATGTTTTATGAACATAGCTAGTGATAGCTAATGATCTTATTTTTTTAATAAATGGGAACTTTGTGTAATACCCATCCATATTGATAATGTACAATACTATATATTGGGTTTATATAGTCAATGAAGGCTACTCACTCAGACATGATGTTCTATGTTCATGTACTCTACTATAATTGTTTCTGTTTAAGCCATATATATAAACCTAGTATGTAGTCACCCAGACATGATGTTCCATGGGCATTGTTAGTGATCTAAAGAGAAGGAGAGTATTTTTGCAATCGGGGAATGGTTAGGGTTTATTTACACCAACGGTACTGAGTGCTCGGATGAGTCAACGTCACTGAAGCGGATATTAATCTAGGACAGAATGTGACGGGAGCATGTCTGATTAAGCACCATTAACTCAGAGTGTGATGGTCATCGTTGCTGGTGCTATGCAGAAAAGATAGCAAGTCGAATTAGCCGACCAAAAGAGGACACTATGCCACAGTAATCTCGGCCAACAGTCCATCAGTTAAAGATAATGACTCTCTCCATGAGATCTCTCCATGCTACAGTGCTTCATGTGGTGCCATTGAAAAATGATGGATCTATGATGTTATTTGGTGCATTTTCGCAGAGTGAAAACAGATTGTGTTAATATGAGGAATCAAGATCAATTCGAGCTAATATCATCAACCCAGAAAGACAAAATCACTTCTACAGGACATTGTTCTTTTTATGTTCCACAGGATTAGCGTCAATAAACACAAAAATAAGTTATTCAGAACCTGTCTGGTTGTTTGGTCTCCTCAGAATGAAAATAGATAGAGTCTGCCAAAACGTCTAGCCTAGATAACAATGGGTTACATAATGCTAGCTAGTGAGGAGCCGCCCCACAGAGAGGACGAGAGATGTTTGATGACGCCGTGTTTAAAAGGGAGTACGTCTAAGATGTGACACCAGGTCTCAGGGGAACAACAGTGGATCAGTGGGTAGTGTTTACTTTACCAACAGAGAACTCATCCTATTAAGCACTCTGTCTAACCTCCAGTCTCAATATCCATACTATACCACTTACATTGACATTTTAGTCATTTAGCAGACTCTCTTATCCAGAGTGACTTACAGTAGCATAAGGGTGAAGTGCCTTGCTCAATGGCACATTGTTCACCTAGTCAGCTCCGGGATTCGAACCTGCGACCTTTCAGTTACTGGCCCAACACTTTTAACCGCTAATATCCATAATGTGGTGTGTATTCTATGTGGTGTGCTAGTATGAACTTTAGAACTTTAGACTTTGTCTACCCTCCTCCAGATTCCAATAGATCGCTACAGGATTATATGGGACTACAGGATTATATGAAGGCTACAGGCCCAGATCGTATCTCTCCTTCCTAATAATTGGAAGGAGAGAGAGCAATGAGCATAGGAAATATTTTGTGTGTTGGATTCCATTAGCTTTGGTATCTAATATCCATACACATACAGTTTTTGACAGCTGTCAGCTAGGATTTACAGTTACAATTAGTGTAAAAAATGTATTAATAGTTAGCTAACACTGGAACGCAATGGCTCCCTTGGACTAATCCAATACCATTACTATAGTACAGTATATATCAGAAGAAGAAAAAACGTGAGACATTTCTAAATGTTTTCATTGTCTTGTTTTCAACAATTGTTTTCACAGATTCTCCAGGTATCCACACATTCTGAGTTTCTGGATTGTAGATTTCAGCCACAATGACACTGGTTTAATGACACTGGTTACTTGATGTACTCACTGAATTATTGACTCATTTTGTTTGAAGGGACATCTTCACAATTTTCTGCGAAAGGAATTGCTATTTTTAGGCTATATCAGGGAGGCTCACTCTGTGTCCAAGGCAACGGGGCTACCCGTAGCAGAATCCACGGCCAGGCATACACAACATGCAAAAGTTCAAAGCTCTCTACAAGCAAGCTGCCCATTGTTGGCCAACATTTTACACAAGACTGACCTTTTGGTCTCTCACTGTAGGCCTTTCTAAAAAAAATTAAGGTTTGGCTTGACAATGACAGCAATGGAGTTGGCAAGATCACAAACAGATCCGGGACAAGGCTAAATAAACAATGTAGAACAGAACAATGTGTTGAAGCAAGTGTAATGAATCATACACAAGGCTGTGAGTACTTCTAATGGGTTGATATTGTGGATTTCCAGATCGTAGCATTGTACTGTAATGCTGTAATTCCTTGGAGCATAGTTTTTTCTCACTTGACCTTTCATAATGTGGCATTTGACATGCTCATTTTAGTGCCTGCTGTTGGACTTTAAATTCATGAGGGGTGCTAAATGTTTACCTGGAAGTTGCGCTGTGGGAGTAATTCTTAGCCTTGTAACGACCGACAGAGAAGCCAAGATACATTCATAAGTTACCTATTTTTTACATGTTTAATTTGAACTCACATTCATCGCGGTAAGACTTTTGCTTCGCCCTTTTCTCGTCTTGTAGAGTCAGCAATTAAAAGCGTGGGTATGAGCTTTCATTTAGACATTGACATTTTAGTCATTTAGCAGACGCTCTTATCCAGAGCGACTTACAGTTAGTGAGTGCATACATTTTTCATACTTTCGTAACGATTTCCATAATAGTTAATGACACAGAACGAGTAAAGAGGATGTGGTTTTTCCATCCCTACATTGATAAGCTGTTTGAGCACAGCGTGTATTTTATAACCAAATATTATCGCCAGAGTGCTGGTTTTAACAGTAGTAATCATATCCTATTCATATCCCGCTGCTTATGGCCCTCATCTGAGGTAGATAATAAGGTTTTTTCTAAAGTCTTTACATTTAGTGTAGAGATGGAATGGACTCCAGGGTAGACTGAATTTGGAAAACGTAGTCCCCTATGGGCATGTTAAGACCTTAATTAGAGACCTTGGCTACTCATGATGAGTGCTGAGTGACTCATGATGAGTGCACATGCCTGGATTGATTACCTCTTCCCTAATGTGTGCATTTTGTATTGTTCTGGGTTCACTTGTAAAAGGGTCCTTGCTATCCAGGATCCTTGGGACATCCAACTCTGACATCACCACTTTGAAGTTTACATTTTAAATGGTTAAGGTAAGGGTTAGGGTTAGGGTAATGCTAGGGGTTAAGGTGGCGTAGCAGTGCGGTCGTGGTTTTATTCTGTGTCCTAGTGTAAAAATCCAGTTTCTTGTTTTTTGTGTCTATTTTGTATATATTTCTCAATTTTACTTTTCATTCTTTAACTAAATATACTTTCCTGCAACCCGCCTCAACCAACGTGGAAAGGATTCTATTATTTCTTTATAACTTTCATCAAGAACCTTAAGCTGAAACTAATGTAGCTGCAACTGAATGGCTACTTGCTATTAGTCACCGTTAGCATCTTCACCATTGTACGTGGCCTACACTATCCACCAGCCAGCTCTAGCTCTAGCCTGGACAATTCGTCGGCCAGTCTGCACAGCGTGCTATCGACCCAGAGCATATCAGACTTTCTGCCGGAATCACTGGACCCTAGCGCCGGATCATCGCAACCAGCTAGCTGCAACCTGTTGTTGGCTAATTACCATTGCCCCATAGCAAGCACCAGTTAGCCTTGAGCTAGCCTCAGGCCCATCTCCCGGCTATCTACATCTCTGTCAACCGGACAGGACCTCCTAGTGTTGACACTGAGCCCCGCGATCCAACACGACTCGTTTGCCGACGAAATCGTCTGATGTGGTTTCAACAGGCTTCCCGTTGCGACGACCACAAAGATCCATCTGCTAGCCCTGGCCCGCTAGCACACGCAAACTACAACTGTGCTCCCTGCTAGCTGTGCTGAAGCACCAATTTGAACTGCTCTCGGACTCACATATTGCTGTTCACTGGACCTTATGATCACTCAGCTGCACAGCTGATGCCTGCTGGACTGTTCCTTTACACGGTACCCTGTCCTGTTTATTCTGTTTAGCCTCAGCCCAAACTTTATCGCTATTACCAGTTGTTGTCTTAGCTCTCTCTAATAACGCCTATGATTGCTTTATGCCTCTCTCCCATGTCAATATGCCTTGCCTATTGCTGTTTGGGTTAGTTCTTATTATACAATTTCACTGTAGAACCCCAAGTCCCTCTCAAACTGCCTCAAATAGTTCCTTTGTTCCACCCCCCATACACGCCGAGACCGGCTCAATCGGTGCCTCCAGTGATGCTATCTCTTTCATTGTTACCCAACGCTTAGGTTTACCTCAACTCATATCATTTTCTGTACATAATGCCCTGAATCTTTTCTACAACGCCCGGAGAACTGCCCCCTTTATTCTATGTACCCAACGCACTAGAAGACCAGTTCTTAAAGCCTTTAGTCGTATCCTTATTCTAGAACTCCTCTGTTCCTCTGGTGATGTAGAGGCTAACCCTGCAGCCCCCAGTATCACTCCTACTCCCCAGGAGCTATCATTTGTTGACTTCTGTAACCGTAAAAGCCTTGGTTTTCTGCATGTAAATATCAGAAGCCTCCTTCCTAAGTTTGAGTTATTCACTGCGTTAGCGCACTCCGCCAACCCTGATGTTCTAGCAGTGTCTGAATCCTGGCTTAGGAAGGCCACCAAAAATTCTGAAATATCCATCCCCAACTATAACATTTTCCGTCTAGATAGAACTGCCAAAGGGGGTGGAGTTAGCCTGCAGAGCTCTATCATACTATCCAGGTCTGTGCCCAAACAGTTTGAGCTTCTACTTCTAAAAATCCACCTTTCCAGAAATAAATCTCTCACTGTTGCCGCTTGCTACAGACCCCCCTCAGCCCCCAGCTGTGCCCTGGACACCATATGTGAATTGATTGGCCCCCATCTATCCTCAGAGTTCGTACTGCTTGGTGACCTAAATTGGGATATGCTTAACACCCCGGCCATCCTACAATCTAAACTAGATGCCCTCAAATTATCAACGAACCTACCAGGTACAACCCTAAATCCGTAAACATGGGTACCCTCATAGATATCATCCTGACTAACTTACCCTCTAAATACACCTCCGCTGTCTTCAACCAGGATCTCAGCGATCACTGCCTTATTGCCTGCGTCCGTAACGGGTCCGCGGTCAAACGACCACCCCTCATCACTGTCAAACGCTCCCAAAAACACTTCAGCGAGCAGGCCTTCCTAATTGACCTGGCCCAGGTATCCTGAATGGATATAGATCTCATTCCGTCAGTAGAGGATGCCTGGTTGTTCTTTAAAAGTAATTTCCTCTCAATCTTAAATAAACATGCCCCATTCAAAAAATACAGAACTAAGAACAGATATAGCCCCTGGTTCTCCTCAGACTTGACTGCCCTTGACCAGCACAAAAACATCCTGTGGCGTACTGCATTAGCATCAAATAGCCCCCGTGATATGCAACTTTTCAGGGAAGTTAGGAACCAATATACACAAGCAGTTAGGAAAGCAAAGGCTAACTTTTTCAAACAGAAATTTGCATCCTGTAGCACTAACTCCAAAAAGTTTTGGGACACTGTAAAGTCCATGGAGAATAAGAGCACTTCCTCCCAGATGCCCACTGCACTGAGGCTAGGAAAGACTATCACCACCGATAAATCTACAATAATCGAGAATTTCAACAAGCATTTTGCTACGGCTGGCCATGCTTTCCACCTGGCTACCACTACCCCGGCCACCAGCTCTGCACCCTCCGCTGCAACTTGCCCATGCCCCCCCCGCTTCTCCTTCACACAAATCCAGACAGCTGATGTTCTGAAAGAGCTGCAAAATCTGGACCCCTACAAATCATCTGGGCTAGACAATCTGGACCCTTTCTTTCTAAAACTAGCAGCCGAAATTGTCGCAACCCCTATTACTAGCCTGTTCAACCTCTCTTTCATAACGTCTGAGATCCCCAGAGATTGGAAAGCTGCCGCGGTCATCCCCCTCTTCAAAGGGGGTGACACTCTAGATCCAAACTGTTACAGACCCATATCCATCCTGCCCTGCCTTTCTAAAGTTTTTGAAAGCCAAGTTAACAAACAGATCACCGACCATTTCGAATCCCACCGTACCTTCTCCGCTATGCAATCCGGTTTCCGAGCTGGTCATGGGTGCACTTCAGCCACGCTCAAGGTCCTAAACGATATTATAACCGCGATCGATAATAGACAGTACTGTGCAGCCGTCTTCATCGACCTGGCCAAGGCTTTCGACTCTGTCAACCACCGCATTCTTATTGGCAGACTAAATAGCCTTGGTTTCTCAAATGACTGCCTCGCCTGGTTCACCAACTACTTCTCAGATAGAGTTCAATGTGTCAAATCGGAGGGCCTGCTGTCTGGACCTATGGCAGTCTCTATGGGGGTGCCACAGGGTTCAATTCTTGGGCCGACTCTTTTCTCTGTGTATATCAATGATGTCGCTCTTGCTGCTGGTGACTCTCAGATCCACCTCTACGCAGACGACACCATTTTGTATACATCTGGCCCTTCATTGGACACTGTTAACAAACCTCCAAACAAGCTTCAATGCCATACAACACTCCTTCAGTAGCCTCCAACTGCTCTTAAACATTAGTAAAACTAAATGCATGCTCTTCAACCGAACGCTGCTTGCACCCGCCCACCCGACTAGAATCACTACTCTCGACGGGTCTGACCTAGAGTATGTGGACAACTACAAATACCTAGGTGTCTGGTTAGACTGTAAACTCTCCTTCCAGACTCACATTAAGAATCTCCAATCCAAAGTTAAATCTAGAATCGGTTTCCTATTTCGCAACAAAGCCTCCTTCACTCATGCTGCCAAACATGCCCTCGTAAAACTGACTATCCTACCGATACTTGACTTCGGCGATGTTATTTACAAAATAGCCTCCAACACTCTACTCAGCAAATTGGATGTAGTCTATCACAGTGCCATCCGTTTTGTCTCCAAAGCCCCATATACTACCCACCACTGTGACCTGTACGCTCTTGTTGGCTGGTCCTCACTACATATTCGTCGCCAAACCCACTGGCTCCAGGCCATCTATAAATCACTGCTAGGCAAATCCCCGCCTTATCTTAGCTCATTGGTCACCATAGCAACACCCACCCGTAGTATGCGCTCCAGCAGGTATATCTCACTGGTCATCCCCAAAGCCAACACCTCCTTTGGCCGCCATTCCTTCCAGTTCTCTGCTGCCAATGACTGGAACAAATTGCAAAAATCTCTGAAGCTGGAGACACTTATCTCCCTCACTAACTTTAAGCATCAGTTGTCAGAGCACCTTACCGATCACTGCACCTGTACACAGCCCATCTGAAATTAGCCCGCCCAACTACCTCATCCCTATATTGTTATTTATTTTGCTCATTTGTACCCCAGTATCTCTATTTTGCACATCATCTCTTGCACATCTATCATTCCAGTGTTAATACTAATTGTAATTATTTTGCACTATAGCCTATTTATTGCCTTACCTACATAACTTGCTACATTTGCACACACTGTATATATATTTTTCTGTTGTATTTTTGACTTTATGTTTTGTTTTACCCCATATGTAACTCTGTGTTGTTGTTTTTATCGCACTGCTTTGCTTTATCTTGGCCAGGTCGCAGTTGTAAATGAGAACTTGTTCTCAACTGGCTTACCTGGTTAAATAAAGGTGAAAAAAAAAAAAGGTTAGGGTTTAAGGTAGGGACGTCCGAAGGATTCCAGATAGCACTAACCCTTGTAAAAGAGATATGGATCTGTGTGACTTCGCTGTGTACGTAAATGTTACATAAATAAAAGATACCCTGAATTACTGTCTGATGACATAGCAGTCTACTGTACACACCCTCATGATGTAAGGAAGCCAGGTCTAACAAATAGTTTAGGAATCAAGTCATTTTCTTGTTTTACCATTTTGTCAAGACTATGAAATGTCATTGCAGTCTTAAGGTTGTAATTAATTTACTGAAGTGAAACTAATTATGAGGAAAATATCTATTAATATTTATATAAACACACCTTCATCATACATTTAAAGGGTATTACAGGACCACACAGAGACTGTTAGAGGGGGAGAGAGCGGAATAAATGCATACTGGGTATTTAGGGTTTTTAGATTGCCTTAGAGATTATCACTGATTTCGTATCACATTCATCTTGATAACTTAGCTAGTGAAAAACCCATGGGTGAAATAACATAGTCAAATTTTATATCAGCATTATTAATTCAAATGTAGTCATCAGTAGGTAAATTATGTATCTTATCTGTGATACTAGTTTGTCTGATCAAGCCGTTTCACTTTATTTCTCATACATTAATGTATGCCGTTTAGCAGATGCTGTTTTCCAAAGCAACTTGCAGTCATGCATGCATTTTTCTTAGGGTTACCCCAGCGGGAATCAAACCCATAAACCTGCGCTATGCACTATGCTCTACCAACTGAGCCAAACAGGTCCTTATATATTACAGTGCCTATTGCATGGAAGCCTTGAGTAATAGACTCTATAGACTGACGTATTGTGTGATTGACTGTCCTTTTACTCCTTAAGGTCACGGTAACAGCTACAGTCGGTGCTGCGCCCATCACACTCTAATTAGTGCTGTATTAAAGTCAGGTCCCCTGTGCCTGTAAAAGTTTCCAAAAGGTCACCCGTCAGAATCAAGATGCGGTCTCTGGGGGACGTCAACATAAAAAATACTTCAAATTTTTTTCCCACTTTTAAATGTTAAGGCAATTTATAATTGATGCTTCTCTTATCATAGAATCATTTATGGTATGCTTTGTCTAAGAGGATAAAGGTCTTGTCTCGTCCTGTCTCTATGTTCGGGTAGACAATCAACACCGGAGATGTGCAGCTTCTCTCTTAAGGAAAACATTTTAATAATAAGTTAAATATATAGCATGACTGTGATACAGAGTTGGGACCAAAATGTATCATAAAAAATGTAATAATACATGAAATATGTATAATATATGTAAATTAAAGGTACGTTTTTTCTGTTATGTTACAGGAATACCAAATTGACATCATTTTTGCACAGACGTGGATTGACAGCCGTCTGCAATACAACAGCACCATGAAGATCCTGACGCTCAACAGCAACATGGTGGGAATGATCTGGGTCCCTGACACCATCTTCAGAAACTCCAAGAACGCAGACTCTCATTGGATTACGATGCCCAATCAGCTTCTGCGTATTTGGAACGATGGGAAGATATTATACACGCTGAGGTAAAATAAATGGCTTTTCTTTATCTGATATCACAGACATTGTTGTTTTGAACAGCCGATTATCGTTCCGTCTTAGTTCAGAGATTACAGCGTAGCAAACATTGGGTTTTCCTTTTCAAGGAAAGGAAAGTAGTCAATATAAATGAAAATAGTGTCATTACTACCTGTCTTTGCACTGAAGATTACATCTAGAATATTCCAACTTCCTCAGAATTCAGGTAGAGTTCAACACAGTGTAAGAAAGTGGCACAAACACAACTGACGTCTCTGCCACATACTGATGCTACACCAATACACAAAAATAAACATCTGTCTACTCTACGATAAGACGAATGTTGTTTTGTCTCTTTTTTCACTGCTCTGCTATGTGGGTTAGCACACTTGGTACATTCACTTTACACTGTAGTATACTGTCTTAGGGAGATCATGCTTTTTAGGGTATAAATGTCATCCTTTCAGTCCTTTTTTGTAACGTTTTCAACCGTGGACTCACCTCCGCTGAGAAAAGAGAGACATCACCCTGCTGTTTGCATCACTGAGTGAGGCATTCCCTTGGCAACAGGCAAAGCACAGGAGAAAGGATAAGAATGTGTGGGCAAGTTAATTATTGCCAGCACTGACCTGGCTGGCTCCACAAGGCGGAATCATACAAGATCCGCCATTATCAGCCATTCTCAGTGAGGTTATCGGTTAGTATTATCTTTGAGCATTATTGTTTAGCTTTATGCAGTATATGAGGATTATCACTGAACATTATTATTGAGCATTATCACTGAGCATTATTAGTTAGCATCATATACTGCCCATAATGTCTATACACACCATCATATACATATATATATATTTATATTCCGGACTCTGACATTGCTCATTCTAATATTTCTATATTTCTTAATTCCTTTCTTTAGAGTTTTTTGATTTGTGTGTATTGTTTTGTATTGTCAGGTATTACTTCACTGTTGGAGCTAGGAACATAAGCATTTCGCTACACCCGTGATAACATCTGCTAAATATGTGTACACAACCAATAAAATGTGGTTCAATTTATTGGTGATGACTATTGTTGAGCATTATAATTGAGCATTATCAGTGAACAATATCAGTTTGCATTATTAATGAGCATTTTCAGTAAGCATTATTCATCAGCATTATCATTGAGCAGATCTAGAAATATTTGTGAGTGGCATCCTGGTCTGATTAAAACAATGGAGTCAATCTAAGCTCCCGTCTAAGCTCCCTTTAATTCCTCTTCACTGTGAACTTCAGTCAAGCCAACGTAAACAAGAGTGACATTTTATCAGGGAGCGAGAGGAGGAGGAGGAGGAGGAGGAGGAGGAGGAGGAGGAGGAGGAGGAGGAGAGAAGGAAAAGAGGAGACGAATAGGGTGGAATTCGGTCCGATGACCTACATAACTCCGGGACAAGAGCATTTCTTCATCCGTTCATTTTTCTTAACTAGTCTGTCGGAGTTTGTTACTCAAGGAAAATACCAATTTGCAGGGCTCACCAGACTCGGAGGTGACCAGCCGGCCGGCCGACCGAGAGACCCGCAATCTCTAGCCCCCTGGCACTGGCAGTCATGTCAGGGTAATAGGTGGCCCATTTGGTCTCTCACAGGCATGCAACAAGGTTCCAGTTTGTTAACACTGCAATCGCTCAGTCTTTTCACACACACACAAAAAAGGAAGCAGCGAAATGCAGCATTATTGCTATCTGTCTCATTCTCAGCATGTGCAGTATGTGAGAACAACATCAAGAGCCAGCCTTCCCTTATTTCACACCCTATGCTGTCTTCATCAATAAATGACACATTCACATCACCAGTGGTGTATGTGGTTAGCGCGGCGGTGGTTGTTGTTGTAGCACTGCTCTCTCAGAGCAAAGCTGAACTCTATGTGAGGAACGACGGCAATGCTCACTCACGGCCTCTCTCTGACTCGTGCTGTAGGTTGACCATCAATGCAGAGTGCCAGCTGCAGCTCCACAACTTCCCTATGGATGAGCACTCCTGTCCCCTGGTCTTCTCTAGCTGTGAGTATTGTACAGCCAGGCAATAATGTCACCCATTCATATGTCCTATATGTTGTATAAACATATACAAAATATCTGGGGAAATCATATATTCCATATGCATTTATGAAAAATGACGCCTCCACATACAATTTAAGAAAATTGGTGGGGGGGGGTAAGGCAGCAATGGCAGTGCCAACAAACAATGACAGACACAATTGTTGTTTGTTTCATAAAATGAGCAAATTAGATCAGTTCCATTTCCTAATAAACAACTCTGGACAGGTACAGTGCCTTCGGAAAGTATTCAGACCCCTTAACTTTTTAACCCCTTAACTTTTTCCACATTTTGTTAGGTTACAGCCTTATTCTAAAATTGATTAAATAGTTTTTTCCCTCATCAATCTACACACAATTACCCCATAATGACAAAGCAAAATCAGGGTTTTAGAATTTTAGCTAATTTATTAAAAATGAATAACAGAAATATCACATTTACATAACTATTCAGACCCTTTACTCAGTACTTTGTTGAAGCACCTTTGGCAGCAATTACAGCATTGAGTCTTCTTGGGTATGACGCTACAAGCTTGGCACACCTGTATTTGGGGAGTTTCTCCCATTCTTCTCTGCATATCCTCTCAAGCTCTGTCAGGTTGGATGGGGAGCGTCACTGCACAGCTATTTTCAGAGATGTTAGCTCGGTTCCAAGTTTGGGCCCTGGCTGGGCCACTCAAGGACATTCAGAGACTTGTCCCAAAGCCACTCCTGCATAGTCTTGGCTGTGTGCTTAGGGTCGTTGTCCTGTTGGAAGGTGAACCTTTGCCCCAGTCTGAGGTCCTGAGCACTCTGGAGCAGGTTTTCATCAAGGATCTCGCTGTACTTTGCTCTGTTCATCTTTGCCTCGATCCTGACTAGTCTCCCAGGCCCTGCCGCTGATAAACACCCCCACAGCATGATGCTGCCACCACCATGCTTCACCATAGGGATGGTGCCAGGTTTCCTCCAGACGTGACGCTTGCCATTCAGGCCAAAGAGTTAAATCTTGGTTTCATCAGACCAGACAAGCTTGTTTCTAATGGTCTGATGGTCTGAGAGTCTTTAGGTGCCTTTTGGCAAACTCCAAGCGGGCTGTCATGTGCCTGTCACTGAGGAGTGGCTTCCGTCTGGCCACTCTAACATGAAGGCCTGATTGGTGGAGTGCTGCAGAGACGGTTGTCCTTCTGGAAGGTTCTCCCATCTCCACATAGGAACTCTAGAGCTCTGTCAGAGTGACCAATGGGTTCTTGGTCACCTCCCTAACCAAGGCCCTTCTCCCCCGATTGCTCAATTTGGCCAGGCGGCCAGCTCTAGGAAGAGTCTTGGTGGTTCCAAACGTTTTCCATTTAAGAATGATGGAGGCCACTGTGTTCTTGGGGACCTTCAATGCTGCAGACATTTTTTGGTACCCTTCCCCAGATCTGTGCCTCAACACAATCCTGTCTCGGAGCTCTACGGACAATTCCTTCGACCTCATAGCTTGGGTTTTGCTCTGACATGCACTGTCAACTGTGGGACCTTATATAGACAGGTGTGTGCCTTTCCAAATCATGTCCAATCAATTGAGTTTACCACAGGTGGACTCCAATTAAGTTGTAGAAACATCTCAAGGATGATCAATGGAAACAGGATCCACTTGAGCTCAATTTCAAGTCTCATAGCAAAGGGTCTGAATACTTATGTAAATAAGGTATTTCCGTTTTGTTTATTTTATAAATTTGCTAAAATTTGTTTTTGCTTTGTCATTATGGGTTATTGTGTGTAGATTGCTGAGGATTTTTATTTATTTAATCCATTTTAGAATAAGGCTTGTAACGTAACAAAATGTGGAAAAAGTCAAGGGGTCTGAATACTTTCCGAAGGCACTGTACATCTCCCTTGACTCAAATACCCCTAATATATACAACAGTCAATGTCTTATATATACACAAGACAATCACAGTATGATACACAATAGACACCAAAAGCCAGACCAAATGCTATCCCAGGCATTTTCTTCTGACCCACGTATTGTAGTCTTACAACTCACTTTTGTATAAATTATAGAGGTACCTGCAATGAACGCCATCGGTCACTACAGGTCCAATGTACTAGATCCAAATTATACCGTTTGTATTCTATCACAGTATGAGGTCGATGCATATACAACTGTTTTGAGTAGGAGGCTTGATGGGCAGATACTCTGAATGGTACATTATACAGTGAGGGAAAAAAGTATTTGATCCCCTGCTGATTTTGTACATTTGCCCACTGACAAAGACATGATCAGTCTATAATTTTAATGGTAGGTTTATTTGAACAGTGAGAGACAGAATAACAACAAAAAAATGCAGAAAAACGCATGTCAAAATTTTTATACATTGATTTGCATTTTAATGAGGGAAATAAGTGTTTGACCCCTCTGCAAAACATGACTTAGTACATCACAGAGGTCAGACGTTTCTTGTAGTTGGCCACCAGGTTTGCACACATCTCAGGAGGGATTTTGTCCCACTCCTCTTTGCAGATCTTCTCCAAGTCATTAAGGTTTCGATGCTGACGTTTGGCAACTCGAACCTTCAGCTCCCTCCACAGATTTTCTATGGGATTAAGGTCTGGAGACTGGCTAGGCCACTCCAGGACCTTAATGTGCTGCTTTTTGAGCCACTCCTTTTTTGCCTTGGCCGTGTGTTTTGAGTCATTGTCATGCTTGAATACCCATCCACGACCCATTTTCAATGCCCTGGCTGAGGGAAAGAGGTTCTCACCCAAGATTTGACGGTACATGGCCCCGTCCATCGTCCCTTTGATGCGGTGAAGTTGTCCTGTCCCCTTAGCAGAAAAACACCCCCAAAGCATAATGTTTCCACCTCCATGTTTGACGGTGGGGATGGTGTTCTTGGGGTCATAGGCAGCATTCCTCCTCCTCCAAACACGGCGAGTTGAGTTGATGCCAAAGAGCTCCATTTTGGTCTCATCTGACCACAGCACTTTCACCCAGTTCTCCCCTGAATTATTCAGATGTTCATTGGCAAACTTCAGACGGGCCTGTAAATGTGCTTTCTTGAGCAGGGGGACCTTGCGGGCGCTGCAGGATTTCAGTCCTTCACGGCGTAGTGTGTTACCAATTGTTTTCTTGGTGACTATGGTCCCAGCTGCCTTGAGATCATTGACAAGATCATCCCGTGTAGTTCTGGGATGATTCCTCACCGTTCTCATGATCATTGCAACTCCACGAGGTGAGATCTTGCGTGGAGCCCCAGGCCGAGGGAGATTGACAGTTCTTTTGTGTTTCTTCCATTTGCGAATAATCACACCAACTGTTGTCACCTTCTCACCAAGCTGCTTGGCGATGGTCTTGTAGCCCATTCCAGCCTTGTGTAGGTCTACAATCTTGTCCCTGACATCCTTGGAGAGCTCTTTGGTCTTGGCCATGGTGGAGAGTTTGAAATCTGATTGATTGATTGCTTCTGTGGACAGGTGTCTTTTATACAGGTAACAAACTGAGATTAGGAGCACTCCCTTTAAGAGTGTGCTCCTAATCTCAGCTTGCTACCTGTATAAAAGACACCTGGGAGCCAGAAATCTTTCTGATTGAGAGGGGGTCAAATACTTATTTCCCTCATTAAAATGAAAATCTATTTATAACATTTTTGACATGCGTTTTTCTGGATTTTTTTGTTGTTATTCTGTCTCTCACTGTTCAAATAAACCTACCATTAAAATTATAGACTGATCATTTCTTTGTCAGTGGGCAAACGTACAAAATCAGCAGGGGATCAAATACTTTTTTCCCTCACTGTAGGTTTGTAGCCTGAAAGAGAATGATTGTCTACAGCTTTTCATGAGAATGTGTGAGTCACCAATGGGAAAGCTAGATGCAAAGCTACTCTGTACCTCTCTACCTTTCTTTAAAGCCACATTCAAAAGGACCAGGATTTCTGGGCAGTGCATTAACTACACAACAACAGTATATCACCTGCAATAAAATGGGACAAATTTCAGCTCAGGCAGAATGGGAAGTGAATATAGAGCATTATTAATAAGTGGAGTAGTACATTGAAATTATACCCTTAGTAAGGATTGGTGGGAACAGGATGTGAAAGCCATGCGCGCTGAAGCTAATGGATTTCCAGCTGTTTCCCAGATAAAGACCTTGATCTTACTTCTATTCAGTCTACAATAAATCCCCCCCCCCCACAGTGTACGTATTCCGCCTCCATTTCCCCCACCCTTCCAAGGCACCACCATTGCTTCTCCATCCACAGCCTATGTACATCCCTACAGTAAGTAATCCTCAATTGTCACCTTCAGATAGAAAATAGTCCTATCATATTATCATGTCTTTGAATGTCGTTGTTTTTGTAAATAAACGTCTTGGTCTGATTGCCCAGACACAGAGTAAGCGTAGTCCTCGTTTAAAAAGCATGCTTAATAGAGAATAGGCTTACTCTCTGTCCTTGAAACAGGGGTCTGAAGAGTTAACTTAAGTAAAACGGGAAAACTCTATCCATTCCTCCACACCACCCACCCACTGGCGTGACAGAGCCGACAGATAGATTCTCGCTGTTTGATATTTTCACTTACCCCAGGGAAAAAACATTGGACATGTGGCGTGCTGCGTTCCCATGGCGATAATGGCAGCAGGTAGCCTAGCGGTTAGAGCGTTGGGCCAGTAATCAAAAAATTGCTGGTTTGAATACCTGAGCCGACAAAGTGAAAGATCTGCCGATGTGTCCTTGAGCAAGGCACTTAATTTGCTCCAGGGGCGCCGTACTGCTATGGCTGACCCTGTAAAACAACACATTTCACTCACAGGAGGTTGGTGGCACCTTAATTGGGGAGGACAGTTTTGTGGTAATGTCTGGAGTGGAATGGTATCAAACACATGGTTTCGCGCTGTTCCAGCCATTATTATGAGCCGTCCTCCCTTCAGCAGCCTCCACTAATTTCGCTGCACCTATCCGGTGTATGTGATAATAAAACAGATATTTTTTAATTAAATGAGTTTTATTAGTTAATCAATGTGGATTTTCTCACCTTTCAGATCTTTAAAGGGATAGTTCATCCAAATTACAAAATGACATATTGGTTTTCTTACCCTGTAAGCAGTCTAGGTATGACAGCAATACATGCTTTGGTTTACCTCATATCTTAGCATTTGTGGCACAATTCCCATTCAAGTCATACCGATATAAACAGTTTTCGCACATCGTCCAAAACATCCCAAAGTATCTCAAATGTATTGTGAAGCTCAGCAAAGTCACTTGATTTGAACATGAGGTGCGAAAAATGCTAATATCGGTCCCATGACTTGAATGGGATTTGTGCCACAAATGCTAAAACATTAGCATTTGGGAACAGTGCCAGGGAAACTAAACCAAAGCATGGATTGATGTCATACCTTGTCTATATACTGCTTACAGGGTAAGGAAACCAATGACATTTTGTAATTTAGGTGAACTATCCCTTTAATTAGGAAGTGCATCGTGGCTCAATCTAATGTGAAAAAGAGAATCCCAGATAAGGGATGAGTCATTTCTGTCCATTGAAGTGTTTATAGACAACCAAACATAGAGCACAGTGGATATAGGCTGCAATACAAGGATTCATGGACATCTGACCCTTATACATTCTCTTCGCTTCGACCCGAGCTATTATCTGTGCAGAGGAGGAGAGAGGAGGTTGGCAAGGCTGTCGACCATGGCTCGTTGCTATGTCGCCTACAGTACAAAGTGGGATATGTCAATAACTGACCTTTACCAGTGAAGAGTCAATCCCACAGTGCCCTTATTGTACTCCTACCATCTTAATGGAGAGTATGTGGTTTTTCTTGTGTATGAGCGTGCACAAAAGTTCCCATATATAGCGTGCGCGCCCCATTGGTGTAAAAGTTCAGTCACCTGCCGACATGGCATTCATGTTTATTGCCTGCACCATGGAGTAAATAGCCTAAACGTACCTTTCTTGCTCCTCGTTATTGGATTGGACTTTCACTATGTCACGGACATAGTACTGGCGACGAGGCGGATCCGGACTGGAATGTTTGAAGAGGATTCGTGAGGAAACCTGGATTTCCCTTTTCTGATCATGGCTTTGTATGGGAAGATTGAGGAGTTTGTTGAGGAAAATCATAGGTCTTGGGAGAAGTATGTTGAAAGGCTAGAATGTTTTTTTGTGGCTAAAGAATCGCGCTGTGCTGCTCTGCGTGCGGGGCAGTGACATATTCTACACTGAACAAAAATACATCATACAGTGGGGAGAACATGTATTTGATACACTGCCGATTTTGCAGGTTTTCCTACTTACAAAGCATGTAGAGGTCTGTAATTTTTATCATAGGTACACTTCAACTGTGAAAGACGGAATCTAAAACAAAAATCCTGAAAATCACATTGTATGATTTTTAAGTAATTAATTTGCGTTTTATTGCATGACATAAGTATTTGATACATCAGAAAAGCAGAACTTAATATTTGGTACAGAAACCTTTGTTTGCAATTACAGAGATCATACGTTTCCTGTAGGTCTTGACCAGGTTTGCACACACTGCAGCAGGGATTTTGGCCCACTCCTCCATACAGACCGTCTCCAGATCCTTCAGGTTTCGGGGCTGTCGCTGTGCAATACGGACTTTCAGCTCCCTCCAAAGATGTTCTATTGGGTTCAGTTCAGGTCTGGAGACTGGCTAGCAGTGGCGGCTCCTGAAAAAATTCTCAGGGGGGGCAATTTTTCTGATGATTTAGGTGACCTACACACATTTTAAAAAAGATATGTCCAGCAACAACATGAAGACAGGGGCAGCATACAAATCAAGAGTCCTATTTTTCCTAGTGTGACATTTCACATACTGATGGTATGTGCGCAAGACTTTGTGCAAGGTACAGTTGTTAAAATCCCCTAAAATAAATTTGGGTGCGTCGGGGGAGATGGATTCCAGTTTCTGTGACAGATTATAAATAATCTCTGATGCCTTTGTTATATTAGCTTTTGGTTGAATGTACACAACGGTAACAAACAATTGGGGGAACTCACGGGGCAGATAGTAAGGTCGCAGTGACACAGAAAGCAGTTCAATGTCGGGGGTACAGAGTCGCTCTCTTACCAGGATCGATTTACACCACTGGTCCCTGACAGACGCCCCCGCCGTGAAGTTTCCCTGTGACTGTCAGATTGCGGTCCGCTCTGACCAGGGTGAAGCCGGCCGGCTCCACTTCTCTGTCCGGGACTCTGTCATCCAGCCAAGTCTCAGTAAATGCCAGCAAACAGGCCTCCCGATATTCGTGTTGGAAGCGCAGATTCGCTGACAACTCATCCGCTTTCCCCCTCAGTGACTGGGCATTAATCAGCAAGGTGGTGGGTAAGGGAAGTTTGTTCTTAATTTTTTTTAAGTCGTTGTCTGATTCCCCCGCGTTTTCCACGTTTGCATTTGGGTTTGTAATCCACTCGCAGACAATCAGGTATTAGATGGGCCATTGGGATATCCATCGCGTTCGTATTTGAGTTGCATTGTAGTAAAAACTCCCTGCTGTATTGGATTCCGCTGCCAGCAGCGTTTTCATTATATAGTCCGTTCGTAGCGGGTATGTACACGATCAACAAGATCAGTCCAACACCGTGACCCCACCACTGGAAATCCATGGTTGGCAGAATGTTTGTAAACTAAGTGTACAAATTAAAAACATAAAATAACGCCACTAAGTGTACAAATTAAAAACATAAGATTAAAAACATAAGATAACGTCACACACACTGCAGGTTGCAACAGAGACGCTGCTACCCGCTATTTTCTTAGTTACGTTCATGGTTACGTTACGTATGACGAAAGCGCGTAAGTGCAAGCCCTCAGACACCCATAGAGATTGTATTGAAAGCTCTGAAATTTGAAAAAAATAGATTTTACATGGGAGTCTATGACAGAATTCTGGGCGATTTTCAACCTGACTGAAATCGCCCCAAAAGGGGGGGTGGCCATTTGAAGCACGACTTTAGCCTGATTCGACATTTAGTGGCAGTGTGGCACTGTGGCAGATCAGACGTCTAGATTACAACACTGATAACTACTGTTGCCGTGATATAATTGATTAGAAAAAAAATCCCTTCCTTTTCCCGTTTGGCAGTGCGTCGCCCATATCGCCCTATTGAACAGGCCGCCCCTGCTGGCTAGGCCACTCCAGGACCTTGAGATGCTTCTTACGGAGCCACTCCTTAGTTGCCCTGGCTGTGTGTTTCGGGTCGTTGTCATGCTGGAAGACCCAGCCACAACCCATCTTCAATGCTCTTACTGAGGGAAGGAGGTTATTGGCCAAGATCTCGCGATACATGGCCCCATCCATCCTCCCATCAATATGGTGCAGTCGTCCTGTCCCCTTTGCAGAAAAGCTTCCCCAAAGAATGATGTTTCCACCTCCATGCTTCACGGTTGGGATGGTGTTCTTGGGGTTGTACTCATCCTTCTTCTTCCTCCAAACACGGCAAGTGGAGTTTAGACCAAAAAGCTATATTTTTGTCTCATCAGACCACATGACCTTCTCCCATTCCTCCTCTGGATCATCCAGATGGTCATTGGCAAACTTCAGACGGGCCTGGACATGCGCTGGCTTGAGCAGGGGGACCTTGCGTGCGCTGCAGGATTTTAATCCATGACGGCGTAGTGTGTTACTAATGTTTTTTTTTGAGACTGTGGTCCCAGCTCTCTTCAAGTCATTGACCAGGTCCTGCCGTGTAGTTCTGGGCTGATCCCTCACCTTCCTCATGATCATTGATTCCCCACGAGGTGAGATCTTGCATGGAGCCCCAGACCGAGGATGATTGACCGTCATCTTGAACTTCTTCCATTTTCTAATATTTGCACCAACAGTTGTTGCCTTCTCACCAAGCTGCTTACCTATTGTCCTGTAGCCCATCCCAGCCTTGTGCAGGTCTAAAATTTTATCCCTGATGTCCTTACACAACTCTCTGGTCTTGGCCATTGTGGAGAGGTTGGAGTCTGTTTGATTGAGTGTGTGGGCAGGTGTCTTTTATACAGGTAACGAGTTCAAACAGGTGCATGTAAATACAGGTAATGAGTGGAGAACAGGAGGGCTTCTTAAATTAAAACTAACAGGTCTGTGAGAGCCGGAATTCTTACTGGTTGGTAGGTGATCAAATACTTATGTCATGCAATAAAATGCAAATTAATTACTTAAAAATCATACAATGTGATTTTCTGGATTTTTGTTTTAGATTCCGTCTCTCACAGTTGAAGTGTACCTATGATAAATATAATTACTGACCTCAACATGCTTTGTAATGTCACGGTTTCGGCCGAGGCTGCTCCTCCTCCTTGTTCGGGCAGGCTTCGGCGGTCGTCGTCTCCGGAGTACTAGCTGCCACCGTTCAATGTTTCATGTTTGTTTGGTTTTGTCTGTTTGTAACACCTGTCCCTTGTTAGTGTTTAATTGGGTTCCCTATTTAGTTTCGTTATTTTGGGTCAGGTGTTATGTGTGATTGTTCTTGTCTGCTGTACGTGTTCATGGGATTTTTGACTCTCTTTTCTGTGTATTTTGAGAGTCCGCACTGCGTGCGCTTTTCCTTGTTTTTACGCACTGTGTTGTGTGCGTTTTTGTCGTTATCGCCTCCCGGTTGGGTTGGCTATTTTCTCCTGTTTGGAGTTGTTTTGCACCACTAAAGACTGTTGACGAACTCTTGTGTGCCTGCGCTTGATTCCCTACACCACATCCACACTCAGCGATCGTGACATGTAAGTTGGAAAACCTGCAAAATCAGCAGTGTATCAAATACTTGTTCTCCCCACTGTATACACAAAAGTATATATGATGCCACACCCATTGCTGACAGGTGTATAAAATCGAGCACACCGCCATGCAATCTCCATAGACAAACAATGGCAGTAGAATAGCCCGTACTGAAGAGAGTGACTTTCAATGTGGCACCGTCATAGGATGCCACCTTTCCAACAAGGCAGTTCGTCAAAATTCTGCCCTGCTAGAGCAGGTCAACTATAAGGGCTGTTATTGTGAAGTGGAAACGTCTAGGATCAACAACAGCTCAGCCGTGAAATGGTAGGCCACACAAGCTCACAGAATGGGACCGGCGAATGCTGAAGCGCGTAGCGTGTAAAAAATGTCTGTCCTCGGTTGCAACACTCACTACTAAGTTGATAACTGCCTCTGGAAGCAACGTCAGCACCAGAACTGTTTGTCAGGAGCTTCATGAAATGGGATTCCATGGCCGAGCAGCTGGAGTGGTGTAAAGCTCGCCACCATTGGACTCTGGATGCGATGGAAACGCGTTCTCTGGAGTGATGAATCACGCTTCACCATCTATAAGTCCGACGGATTAATCTGGGTTTGGCGAATGCCAGGAGAACAGTTTGGAGAAGGCCCTTTCCTGTTTCAGCATGACAATGCCCCTGAGCACAAAGCGAGATCCATACAGAAATGGTTTGTCGAAATCGTTGTGGAAGAACTTGACTGGCCTGCACAGAGCCCTGACCTCAACACCATCGAGCACCTTTGGGATGAGTTGGAACGCCGACTGCGAGACAGGCCTAATCGCCCAACATCAGTGCTCGACCTCACTAATGCTCTTGTGGCTGAATGGAAGCAAGTCCCCGCAGCAATGTTCCAAAATCTATTGGAAAGCCTTCCCAGAAGAGTGTAGGCTGTTATAGCAGCAAAGGTGGCACCAACTTCATATTAATGCCCATGATTTTGGAATGAGAGGTTTGACAAGCAGGTGTCCACATACTTTTGGTCATGTATTGTATAAACGCAACATGTAAAGTGTTGGTTCCATGTTTCATGAGCTGAAATAAAAGATCCCAGAAATGTTCCATGTGCACAAACAGCTTATTTCTCTCAGATTTTGTGCACACATTTCTTTACATCTCTGTTAGTGAGCATTTCCCCTTTGCCAAGATAATCCATCCACCTGACAGGTGTGGCATATCAAGAAGCTGATTAAACAGCATGATTATTACAAAGGTGCACCCTGTACTGGAGACAATAAAAGGCCACTCTAAAATGTGCAGTTTTGTCGCACAACACAATGCCACAGATGTCTCAAGTTTTGAGGGAGTGTGCAATTGGCATGCTGACTGCAGGAATGTCCACCAGAGCTGTTGCTAGAGAATTTAATGTTCATTTCTCTACCATAATATTAATTTCTCTACAATGTCGTTTTGGCAGTACGTCCATCCTGCCTCACAACAACAGACCATGTGTAACCATGCCAGCCCAGGACCTCCACATCCGGCTTCTTCACCTGTGGGATCATCTGAGACCAGCCACCCGGACAGCTGATGAAAGTGTGGGTTTGCACAACCGAAGAATTTCTGCACCGTCTCAGGGAAGCTCATCTGCGTGCTCGTCAACCTCACCAGGGTCTTGACCTGACTGCAGTTTGGCGTCATAAATGACTTCAGTGGGCAAATGCTCACCTTCGATGGCCACTGGCATGCTGGAGAAGTGTGCTCTTCATGGATGAATCCCGGTTTCAACTGTACCGAGCAGATGGCAGACATCGTGTAGGGCGTCGTGTGGGCGAGCAGTGTGCTGATGTTAACGTTGTGAACAGAGTGCCCCATGGTGGCAGTGGGGTTATGGTATGGGCATAAGCTACGAACAATGAACACAATTGCATTTTATCGATGGCAATTTGAATGCACAGAGGTACCGTGATGAGATCCTGAGGCCAATTGTCATGCCATTCATCCGCCACCATTACCTAATGTTTCAGCATGATAATGGATGGCCCCATGTTGGTATGATATGTACACAATTACTGGAAGCTGAAAATGTCCCAGTTCTTCCATGGCCTGCATACTCTCCAGACATTTCACTCATTGAGCATGTTTGGGATGCTCTGGATCGAAGTGTATGACAGCGTGTTCCAGTTTCCGCCAATATCCAGCAACTTCGCACAGCCATTGAAGAAGTGTGGGACACCATTCCACAGGCCACAATCTACAGCCTGATCAGCTCTATGCGAAGGAGATGTGTTGCGCTGCATGAGGCAAATGGTGGTCACACCAGATACTGACTGGTTTTCTGACCCACGCCCCTTGTCACGCCCTGGCTCTGGGGACTTTTATATGTTGAGCCAGGGTGTTAGTTTCTATGTGTTAGTTTCTGGGTGTTAGGTTATATGTTCTTGTTCTAGTTTATGTGTTTCTATGTTGGCCGGGGTGGTTCCCAATTAGAGACAGCTGTGGCTCGTTGTCTCTGATTGGGAACCATACTTAGGCAGCCTGTTGTGCACTTGTCTTTGTCACGATCGTCGTAATGATTGGACCAAGGCGCAGCGTGAAATGCATACATCTTTTAATGCGTACTTTGCACAATACAACAAAACAACAAAACGAAACGTGAAGTCCTCGGTCATAAACACAAACCTACACGGAACAAGATCCCACAAATGAGAAGTGCACAACAGGCTGCCTAAGTATGGTTCCCAATCAGAGACAACAAGACACAGCTGCCTCCACACGATCTAGAAAAGAAAACATAGAAAAGAAAACATAGACACTACACATATAAACTAACACCCTGGCTCAACATATAAGAGTCCCCAGAGCCAGGGCGTGACAGTTCCCCCAAAGGCGCGGACTGCGACCGGGCGTGACCACAACCCTCTAACTACCCCCCCCTAGCGCCCCTGGTCTGGTCCCGCTGGCTGGAGCTGGACATAGGTGGAGCGGATTGCTTAGGATCCGGTGTGGAGCAGCTGACCGGTACCTGACCAGGCACCGGTGAAACAGGCACGGGCTGTGCCGGACTGACGACGCGCACCACAGGCTTGGTGCGGGGAGCAGGGACGGGCCGGACCGGGCTGGCGACGCGCACCACTGGCTTGGTGCGGGGAGCAGGAACGGGCCGGACCGGGCTGAAGACGCGCACCACTGGCTTGGTGCGGGGAGCAGGATCGGGCCGGGCTGGCGACGCGCACCACAGGCTTGGTGCGAGGGGCAGGAACAGGCCGGGCCGGGCTGGCGACGCGCACCACAGGCTTGGTGCGAGGGGCAGGAACAGGCCGGGCCGGGCTGGCGACGCGCACCACAGGCTTGGTGCGGGGAGCAGGAACAGGCCGGGCCGGGCTGGCGACGCGCACCACAGGCTTGGTGCGGGGAACAGGAACGGGCCTGATCGTACTGGGAACACACACCACTGGCCTTGTGCGAGAATCAGGAACGGGCCGGACCGGACTGGTGACACACACCACTTGCTTGGTGCGAGGAGCGGGACTGGGTTTCCTCATAAACCTCCGCTCCCTCTGCTGCCTACTCAGTTCCTCTCGCCGTGCCTCCACACTCTCCTTCTCCCTCCTGACCAATGGCCCCCGTAACCTGGTGGCCTCCTCTCCTAGTCCACAAACTCGCCCTGTAGCTGCCTCCTGCAGCCCCGTCGTCCATGCTGTGTGCCCCCCCCAAAAAAAATTATTGGGGTTGCCTCTCGCCTGTCCGACGACGACACTGTTGGCGCCGTACCTCCTCTCTCGCCAGGGCTTTAACTTTAGCCCATGGCCCTTTGCCCGCGAACATGTCCTCCCAGGACCACCATTGGCCCACCTGGGCCATCGCCAACCTCTCCAGCTCCTTACCCGGCGTTTGCTCCTGCACACGCTGCTTGGTCCTTGTATGGTGGGATCTTCTGTCACGATCGTCGTAATGATTGGACCAAGGCGCAGCGTGAAATGCGTACTTTGCACAATACAACAAAACAACAAAACGAAACGTGAAGTCCTCGGTCATAAACACAAACCTACACGGAACAAGATCCCACAAATGACAAGTGCACAACAGGCTGCCTAAGTATGGTTCCCAATCAGAGACAACAAGACACAGCTGCCTCCGATTGGGAACCACCCCGGCCAACACAGAAACACACGATCTAGAAAAGAACACATAGAAAACAAAACATAGACACTACACATATAAACTAACACCCTGGCTCAACATATAAGAGTCCCCAGAGCCAGGGCGTGACAGTCTTTTGTGGGATCTTGTTCCGTGTAGGTTTGTGTTTATGACCGAGGACTTCACGTTTCGTTTTGTTGTTTTGTTATTGTTAATAGTACTCAATAAAAGATGTACGCATTTCACGCTGCGCCTTGGTCCACTCATTACGACGATTGTGACACCCCTACCTTTTTTTAAAGGTATCTGTGAACAACAGATGCATATCTGTATTCCCAGTCATTTGAAATCCATAGATTAGGGCCTAATTTATTTATTTCAATTGACTAATTTCCTTATATGAGCTGTAACTCAGTAAAATCTTTGAAATTGTTGCACGTTCCGTTTATATTTTTGTTCAGTGTTCTCTACTCGATCTGGCCCTTCCCACTGCAAAGAGTTCTGAACATATAGTGGCATGTTTGAAGCGGTATTTCAGCCCTGCTCCGTCAAAAATTGTGCAGAGATGTAATTTTCATAATTGTAAACAAAAGGCAAATCAGAACATGCTCCACCCAAGGCCACCTTGCACCCATGGAAGTGGACAACAAAGAAATGTTCTCGACTTCATATAGACTTTGCTGGGCCATTCAAAGGAAATACTTTTCTCATTATAGTGGATTCCCATTCAAAATGCCTGGAAGTAGCCATGGTTATCTTGATGCCCTTTGCTGCTGTAATAAGCACCCTCCATTTGCTGTTTGCCACTCATGGGTTGTGTGACGTCCTGGTGTCAGACAATGGAGCTGCCTTCACTTCTGCTGAGTTTAAGGAGTTTGCTGGGCGAAACTGAATCAGACACATCACCACAGCCCCATATCATCCATCCTCCAATGGCCAAGCTGTACGCATGGCTCAGACAACCAAGGAGGCTTTGTCTATGATCTCAGTGGGTGACTGGCAGACCTGACTGTCAAGGTTCCTGCTGTCTCAGCATGTTACGACGGCCTCTACTGGGAAGAGTCCAGCCGAGCAGGCGATTGACAACTGCTTTAGATTGGCTGCACCCGGACTTGGTAAGTGACATGTGGAGGATGATGCAGACAGGGGCCATGATCATTTAAGGCATTTTCTACCCGTCGAGTCTGTGTACATGAGGAGCTACTCTGGACGCCCTAGGTAGGTCCTTGCAGTCGTGGAAGAAGCCACTGGACCTGTCTCTTACAGGACTTGGACGCCTGACGGTCAAGTGCACCGCGGCCATGTGGATCAGCTGCGGGGCCATGAAGCAGCAGCCCCCTTTGCTGCAACCTCCCTCACTGGCCTGGATGCCCTGGACACTATGCCTTTAGGAGGAAGTGCCAACTCCAGAGCCAAACCCTGATACTCAGCCCAAACTTGCAGCTGAGCCCTAGCCTAAACGTACCTTTCTGCCTCCTCGTTATTGGATTGTTCTTTCACTATGTCATGGCATAATAGTTTCTAAAATATTGACATACACTCCACATCATCTCACCAGCTTCCCTTTGTTGTAGCTTTCGCTGATGTGAATAACATTGTCGCTTTGTGTGTGTATGATACACACCTTATGATAACATGTTAATGGGATACAGTTCACCTGCTTGAAATCATCAGAGCACAATGAAGTGATTCATTTCCATTGCATGGCTTTCAAATTAGATTTCACAGGCTCACACGCACTTCTGTGAAACGTGAAGGTCAACTCTAGCATCAACACAACGCTCTCTCACAGTAACTCAACGCCTCCTATTACACTCTGTTGTGTACCTTTGCTTCCCCTTTTACAGCACTTTACTATGGCTCTGTTGTTTACTTTTTAACAGTCTAGTGGTGCTCTACTCTATACTATGTGTGTGTGTGTGTGTGTGCGCACCCGTGCGCATGTGCGTCTGTGTGCTGTTCCTGTATTTAAGTTTATTTAACAGTATGCAATTAGTAGGTTTTATAATACATAAGGTTTTATAATACATACATAGGAATATGTCCAATAAGACCCCTCAAACAATAAAACATGTATTTGTCAGATTGGAGCATAAATCATATTTCATTAGAATGAAATGCTACCATAGGATCACAGGGTCACTGTGTATTTACTTTACTTACAGATGGTTACCCCAAGGATGAAATGATTTACAAATGGAAAAGGAACTCCATCGAAACCTCAGACCAGAAGTACTGGCGCCTCTACCAGTTTGACTTCATGGGCCTGCGGAATACCACAGACGTCCTCAAAACAACAGCAGGTACAGTAAATTAATTATCATACATTTAATACCCAAACAGCTGACCTTGTGTTCTTCACAACCAATAAAGTAAATCCTCATCACAGCCCTTCGCTGGCTCCTGTGTTCTCCATCCAAGTTCTCTCTGAATTATTAGATATTGACTCATAAAAATTCCAAGGAAAAAGGACAAAGTTGTATTTTTGGCTGTTTAAAAATAAATAAAACTGTAAATGATCTGTCATATTCTCGTGTCTGTTAGCAGTGGGAGACAGCAGGCATTACCAGCTGGTGTCTTGAGGTGTGGTGCCACCACTCCAGCTTAAGTGAATTGCTTTTCCAGTCATTGTAAGCTATTGCATTGCAAAGACAATTGCTTTGCCAGTTTTGCAAGATATTGCCAGAGAGTAAAGACAATAGCTTCTCTTGGAAGATAGTCAAGTTATGTAGTATTATTGTACCATGGAAATGACAAAGACAGCATTTGGCAGGACAGAAAACAGGTTGAAATTGCACTTAGGAATAGTACTCTGGTAGTAGACTTAGGAGTAGTACTTTGGTAGTAGACTTAGGAGTAGTACTTTGGTAGTAGACTTAGGAGTAGTACTCTGGTAGTAGACTTAGGAGTAGTACTTTGGTAGTAGACTTAGGAGTAGTACTTAGGTAGTAGACTTAGGAGTAGTACTTTGGTCATAATAATAAGCCATTTGGCAGACGCTTTTATCCAAAGCGACTTACAGTCATGCGTGCATACATTTTTATGTATGGGTGGTCCCGGGGATCGAACCCACTACCCTGGCATTACAAGCGCCGTGCTCTACCAGCTGAGCTACAGAGGACCACAGTAGACTTAGGAGTAGTACTTTGGTAGTAGACTCAGGAGTAGTACTTAGGTAGTAGACGTAGGAGTAATACTTAGGTAGTAGACTTAGGAGTATTACTTTGGTAGTAGACTTAGGAGCAGTACTTTGGTAGTAGACTTAAGAGTAGTACTTTGGTAGTAGACTTAGGAGTATTACTTTGGTAGTAGACATAGGAGCAGTACTTTGGTAGTAGACTTAAGAGTAGTACTTTTGTAGTAGACTTAAGAGTAGTACTCAGGGAGTAGATGTTGCCTTTATCATTCACTGTGTAATAAAACAGTGCAAAGGGCACAATGAAAGTACATGCACCTGACTTTCTAATTCAATGTGACATTTAACATATTGTTTCTCTGTAGACTGCTTGAAGCTCATCAGTAGTCCCCTCCGGTATAAAGGCAAACATATTTTTATATAAACCATCTGGATTAAAGATTCAAAAGATTTAATTATTCACTTAAATGATTTTCAGAGGCCTAGGATGTGGTTTGGTTTTAATACTGAATTCTACGTCGATTTATTTCCAACAATCATTCCTTGCGACTAAGGTTGTGTTTTACAAACAGGTATCTAATTATACTAATGAGTGGTGCTCGCTGGAATTACTTCGCAATACATTTTTAATGCATTCATGACAGCATTGAAGATTAATGTAGCAGCGTTTTAAGGGGCCGATAAATTGATCTAATGTATGAATTCTCAAGCTGTAATTAACCCATATTGACCCTATTCTCAAATGTCATAGGTGACATTGTTCATGCTGTACTATATTAGTTTTGGAGAACAATGATTTCATCTCCATATTGAAAAGAAAGTCTTGAGGTCTTGTCTTGAAAAGTCAGGTGATCCAATAAATGATGTATTCTACGTATGGTGAACTGTGATACAAGTACAAGTTCTGAGTGGAGAACTCATGAAAGCCACAGTTTCTCATCTTGTTTTCACTTTTTCTTGACTCCCAGCTTGCATCATGCTGCATGATGATTAGCTAGCTAGCTCCTGCAGCTAAAAATAGCATGTAATTAATATACATCTCAACAAACTCGGAAAAACATAAAGCGTTACATTTCTTCTTGTTGTTTTTCATCCAGCATGAAATGGATAGGTATTGTGCTGAAGCGTGGTAATGAGGACAGCGGCGAGTGGACAGTCCCCATGCCATCAGGGACTTCTACCGCTGTTATAACTGCCTCCATCTTTTTTATTGTTACAGCATCCCTCTTCAAAACCCACCAAAGTAGAATGCCTGAAGCCTTGTTCTGTGGTTCCACCTGATGCTATCTCTCATGATTCTCTCTCTCTCTTTTTCTTTCCCTCCCTCCACCCCTCTCTCCCTCCCTATGCTGGCTTGTTCTTGTTCCACCTGACACTCTGATTTTCCCTCAATCTCTCTCTTTCTCCCTCACTCCCCCTCTCTTTCCCCCTCCCTCTCCCCCTCCCTCCCTCTCTAATCGCTCCCTCTTCCTCCTCGCCCCTCTCTCCATATACATCCCCCCTCTTTATCCCCCTCTCCCAGGTGATTATGTGGTCATGACGGTGTACTTTGACCTGAGCAGGAGAATGGGTTATTTCACCATCCAGACCTACATCCCCTGTATTCTCACCGTGGTGCTCTCCTGGGTTTCCTTCTGGATCAATAGTGATGCCGCCCCCGCCAGAACAGCACTAGGTACCTGATCTGAAGAATACCATTTGACAGGATACACACTGATATGATAATAAGTAGATGAAGAACCCCAAGGGTTCAATCAAACCTGCTCCACCAGTGTTTATGTAGTGTACTGTATGTGTACAGAAAGAAATGACTACCTCTGCATGTCTTATTCTGAAAGGAAAAAAATAGGTCTGAGTCTAGCTGGTTTGTTGAAAGTACACAGAATATGAAAAGATGGCCACCAACTCTTGGTACCACAATGGAAGATTGCTTGAAAAATCTATATTTTATTGTTTAGACTAGAGAACAATCTGCATGTGTTTATGCAATGTTATGTTCTGCCTTTAAGATTCTTGTACCGTTTTATTTTGTTTATGCGATGTGCTTGTAATTGATCAAGGCTTAACAATCACCTTTTGTTTTACGTTTGTAATTCATTTAGGATTTTTCCCCAATGCATGCTTTCCATTAGTGCATGTGCATTCGTCTGGATTATGTTGTTGAAGGTGATTTGGAGTTTGAGTTGAACTTTGCGGTAAGTACGATTCAATTCCTCCAGGCAGCTCTTGTAGTGGACCTTGACCAGGAAGTTTTTGTCTTCAAGATCAAATGTATAACATTTAGTCCAAATTACAGTATTAGCGTTATACATGGCCTTTAACTAAGTGACAACAAATGGCATTTACAATGGTGGATAAACAAGTCAAAGCCTAAAGTGTATTAACGAGTCCGTTTCATCACCAAACCATCCTCGAACCACCACGATCACATTGAATAGTCTCGCTCGACAGTCTTGACACCTGTTACGACACAAAACAAAGATAAGCCCGGAAACATGTTTGTCTTTCTCCTAGCTAACAGGTAAGGATGCTAAATGTAAGAGTAAAGATAAATATCCCATTCCCGTTGACAAAAGAAGTCATTCAGTGTCTATTCTGGGGCACAAAAGCGCAGCGTTGCTTTTCCGGCCTCCCCGCTGATCAATAGCGGGTTGAAAAGAAAGAGGAGTGATAAGGAAAATGGGCTTTGACTGCAAAGAGCAGGAGAGATGTCAGAGTGGGGGGTGATGGTGGTAGGGGGCTAAGGAGGAGGCAGGTGCTGACATGCAGGTGCCCCTGAGGGTGTAGTGTGGGGGGGGGGGGGGGGGGGGGGGGGGGGGGGGGTGTACTGGGTGACATTCCCAAAGAGTCAGGTTCCCAAGGGCCACCAGAGATGGTAATGACTATCAGGCTATACCTGACAGGGAGTAATGACAGGAAGGGATGGGGATGCTCAGTTCAGTGACTCATACAGTGTGACCGCTCTCCCCTTTCTCACTTTCTTTGTCTTTCTTTCTTTATTTTCTTTCTCTCTCTCTCTCTCGCTCTCTCTCTCTTTCTTTCTTCCTTTATTTTCTCTCTATTTTTCTCTTTCTTTTTTCTCTTTCTCTCTCTCTCTCTCTCTCTCTCTCTCTCTCTCTCTCTCTCTCTCTCTCTCTCTCTCTGTCACGACAGCACTGTAGACTGATATCTTTGTACAATGTTCTTTGTGCCTGTATTATTTTCTGTGTGTTGTGTCTGTTCATATTACATCTATCGGTCTTTGTGTCCCTAATGTAGTGTAGGTGTATTGACATCTTTCTACATGCATTATTTGTGTCTGTATTATTTTCTGTTGTATTTTGTGTTTTTACATCGCATACCGTTTCACATGTATTTAATTTTTGCCATTTTATTTGGAGGAACCAGTTAAAGTTGCTCTTACACCTTGCCTGTTTGAAGGTTATGAAGGAACTCTGCTGACTAAGTGCCGAGGTATGTATAGAAGGAAAGGGAAATAGGTGAAGGTAATCACCGTGGCCAGCAGAGTCTGAAGGAAGGAAGGGGGGATTGAGTATGAAATATCAGCTCGAAATAGATGGGCCTTCTTGTCTCCATGGTAACTGCTAGAAAACAGCACCACATTCAGTCATCAAATGAGAGGTTCCTGGTGATGTGCATAAAAGAGCGAGAGAGACAGTGTGTGTGTGTGTGTGTGTGTGTGTGTGTTTGTGCGGGTGCGTACAGTGGGGGAAAAAAGTATTTAGTCAGCCACCAATTGTGCAAGTTCTCCCACTTAATAAGATGAGAGAGGCCTATAATTTTCATCATAGGTACACGTCAACTATGACAGACAAATTGAGGAAAAAAAATCCTGAAAATCACATTGTAGGATTTTTAATGAATTTATTTGCAAATTATGGTGGAAAATAAGTATTTGGTCACCTACAAACAAGCAAGATTTCTGGCTCTCACAGACCTGTAACTTCTTCTTTAAGAGGCTCCTCTGTCCTCCACTCGTTACCTGTATTAATGGCACCTGTTTGAACTTGTTATCAGTATAAAAGACACCTGTCCACAACCTCAAACAGTCACACTCCAAACTCCACTATGGCCAAGACCAAAGAGCTGTCAAAGGACACCAGAAACAAAATTGTAGACCTGCACCAGGCTGGGAAGACTGAATCTGCAATAGGTAAGCAGCTTGGTTTGAAGAAATCAACTGTGGGTGCAATTATTAGGAAATGGAAGACATACAAGACCACTGATAATCTCCCTTGATCTGGGGCTCCACGCAAGATCTCACCCCGTGGGGTCAAAATGATCACAAGAACGGTGAGCAAAAATCCCAGAACCACACGGGGGGACCTAGTGAATGACCTGCAGAGAGCTGGGACCAAAGTAACAAAGCCTACCATCAGTAACACACTACGCCGCCAGGGACTCAAATCCTGCAGTGCCAGACGTGTCCCCCTGCTTAAGCCAGTACATGTCCAGGCCCGTCTGAAGTTTGCTAGAGTGCATTTGGATGATCCAGAAGAGGATTGGGAGAATGTCATATGGTCAGATGAAACCAAAATAGAACTTTTTGGTAAAAACTCAACTCGTCGTGTTTGGAGGACAAAGAATGCTGAGTTGCATCCAAAGAACACCATACCTACTGTGAAGCATGGGGGTGGAAACATCATGCTTTGGGGCTGTTTTTCTGCAAAGGGACCAGGACGACTGATCCGTGTAAAGGAAAGAATGAATGGGGCCATGTATCGTGAGATTTTGAGTGAAAACCTCCTTCCATCAGCAAGGGCATTGAAGATGAAACGTGGCTGGGTCTTTCAGCATGACAATGATCCCAAACACACCGCCCGGGCAACGAAGGAGTGGCTTCGTAAGAAGCATTTCAAGGTCCTGGAGTGGCCTAGCCAGTCTCCAGATCTCAACCCCATAGAAAATCTTTGGAGGGAGTTGAAAGTCTGTGTTGCCCAGCGACAGCCCCAAAACAGCACTGCTCTAGAGGAGATCTGCATGGAGGAATGGGCCAAAATACCAGCAACAGTGTGTGAAAACCTTGTGAAGACTTACAGAAAACGTTTGACCTGTGTCATTGCCAACAAAGGGTATATAACAAAGTATTGAGAAACTTTTGTTATTGACCAAATACTTATTTTCCACCATAATTTTCAAATAAATTCATTAAAAATACTACAATGTGATTTTCTGGATTTTTTCTCTCATTTTGTCTGTCATAGTTGACGTGTACCTATGATGAAAATTACAGGCCTCTCTCATCTTTTTAAGTGGGAGAACTTGCACAATTGGTGGCTGACAATTATTTTTTTCCCCCCACTGTACGTGCATGCCTGCCTGCGTGTGTGTATATAGGGGGGGTGTGTGTGTGTGTGTGGATATGAGTGTGTGTGCGTATCACACCCAGCTGTGACGAGTACTGAGGATACGAAGAGGCAGGACGCAGACGCAGGAATCAACAACGTAAAGGTTTACTTAACACTGAGCAAGAGAACAACAAAGAGCGAGTACGCGACAAGACACTAACAATCATCACAACACTGAACAGTCCAGGGATATATAGGGGTGGTGATGAGATGAGGTGCAGGTGCGCTGGAGTTGATTAGGGTGCGTTGGGTTTCCATTCCGGTGTTGCCGAGGTGGTGCGCTCAGACCGGTGGCTCAGTAGATCGGCGAATCAGAGCGCCGGAGGGGAGCAACGGGAGGAGACGTGACACCCAGCACTTTATATCAAAGTGTCTATACATGCAAAATCTCAGTGGGTACATTCAGCTCACTTTTCAATATACACACTGAACAAAAATATAAATGCAACATGTAAAGTGTTGATCCCATGTTTCATGAGCTGAAATATCCCAGAAATGTTCCATACGCACAAAAAGCTTATTTCTCTCAAATGTTGTGCACAAAATGTTAGTGAGCATTTCTCCTTTGCCAAGATAATCCATCCACCTGACAGGTGTGGCATATCAAGAAGCTGATTAAACAGCATGGTCATTACACAGGTGCACCTTGTGCTGGGGAGAATAAAAGGCCACTTTTAAATGTGCACATAATTTATGTCTCAAGTTTTGAGGGAGCGTGCAAATAGCATGCTGACTGCAGAAATGTCCACCATATAATTGAATGTTAATTTCTCTACCATAAGCTGCCTCCAACGTCATTTTAGAGAATTTGGCAGTACGTCCAACCGGCCTCACAACCGCAGACCATTTGTAACCACGCCAGTCCAGGACCTCCACATCCGGCTTCTTCACCTGCGGGATTGTCTGAGGGGGACTGCTGATGAGTATTTCTGTCTGTAATAAAGTCCTTTTGTGGCTCTCCATTGGGTGGGCCTGGCTGCCAAATGGGTGGGCCTATGCCCTCCCAGGCCCACCTATGGCTGCACCTCTGCCGAGTCATGTGAAATCCATAGATTAGGGCCAATTTAATGTATTTAAATTGACTGATTTCATTATATGAAATGTAACTCAGTAAAATCTTTGAAATTGTTGCATGTTGCGTTTATATTTTTTGTTCAGTATATTTAAGCACTGACAATGTATTGATGTAAACGTCCATTTATTTCTAAAGTTAGAACTACATAGAAACACAAACTACCGTCGGTAATTGATCAAATATCTTAAAAGCATCTTTGCAAAATATATTCATACTATTGCCACAGAAAACTATTGCTGCAGTTTTGCCAAGCGAGATATCAAACAGTTAGTAAGGGGTGGCAGGTAGCCTAGCGGTTAAGAGCATTGGGCCAGTAACCGAATGGTTGCTAATTCGAATCCCTGAGCCAACTAGGTGAAAAATCTGTGTTATGACACTGACTTTGTCCTTTCAGGTATCACCACTGTGTTGACAATGACCACCCTTAGTACAGTGGCCAGGACCTCCCTACCCAGAGTCTCCTATGTGACGGCCATGGATCTCTTCGTCACCGTGTGCTTCTTGTTCGTCTTTGCGGCCATGATGGAGTACGCCATCCAAAACTACTACGCCTACAGGACACAGAAGCCCCACTACAACAAGACAAACAAGACGAAGAGACTGGTGAGCTTTCCTCCATACGATGTAATGGTGTACCTTTCCTCCATACGATGTAATGGTGTAACCTTTCTCGATGCAGTGTAATGCTGTTACAGAAATGGACCGAGGTTGTTTGTGTTATCACAGTCAATAGTTCTAGCCATGGTAGTGATTATGGTCTCAGTGGGTGGAGGTCTAGTCCATCCTTCATATCTCCACCCTCTTGCATCAGTCACTCTGTGCATGGGGCTGCGATAGTAGTACAGTCAGTGGCTCTGGCCTGCATGGTAACAAATTGGGCGGTTGCCCCCCGATGAGGGTTGAGGTCTGGTCCATCCACCATCCTTCATATATCCATCCTCTTGCACTGCTGACCGGTCACACAGTGTATTTGGTAAATGCCGTGTCATAGCGTGTCATGTCATCATGTCATGTCTTGTAATGCTGTCAAGCGAGTGAGTGAGTCCCAGCTTAGGTAGAGCACTAAGCCGAGGGGTTCTATCTCATTGCCTGCCTGGGCTGTGACAGTGTCCTGCTGGGTGTGGGAGGACACGGCCCGCTGCGGAGCTTTAATGCATGACAGCACAGCTCCACTCACAACGTATCAGCTCTCTTTCTCTCTGTCTCTTTTCATCTTTCCATCTGTCTTGCATGTATTTCTTGTCTCCTGTCTGGCTTTTGTTGTCCCCCCCCCTCCCTCCCTCCCTCCCTGTTGCCTCTCTCTCCCTCTCTTCATCTCAGTATCTAATTATGAGGCCTTCCTTCCTCTGTCCCCTCCCCACATTTCTTGCCCTAACCCCCCCTCACTCTCTCTCTCTCTCTCCCTCTATCGCTTACACATTTAAGGAGATGGCCTTCCTCTGTCCCCTCCCACAGACCTACTCGATGCTAGACATGGGGCCCGGGTCCCCCACGACCGTGGTTCCGTTGAACAACAACTACTCGTACTGGCAGGACTACGAGGACGTGTACGAGTGTCTGGACGGGAAGGACTGCCAGAGCTTCTTCTGCTGTTACGAGGAGTGCAAGGGGGGAGGGTGGAGGAAAGGACGCATCCATGTCGACATTAAGGAGCTGGACGCCTACTCGAGAGTCTTCTTCCCTACGTCGTTCCTCCTGTTCAACATCGTCTACTGGGTCTCTTATCTCTACCTTTAGCAGTTTCAGTTGGAGTTGATAGAATTCGCTTGGACAAATATGGAAAGACTCATATGGGAAGAGGAGACATCACAAGATAAAAGAAGTCACTCAGTGGCAGCTTTGTGCACGTTGACACTTAATTGGTTGGTGGGTTAGTATAGCCAACCGATAGACAGCTGTCAGACCCTAACACCAGGATGCTAGCCAGATAAGAGATAATGAAGCATCCACAGTGCCTTCTTCAGGAAGGGGTTATCACCTATACAGAGGTGCAATAAGGGGACTACAAGCTTTGGAGTTTTTCCCACTTAGGTTGTTCCACATTCAACTAGAAGCTTTGGAGTTTTCCCTACATAGGTTATCATTTCAACGCATGCTATACTGTTTATTAAAAAACAATGAAAAGCTAGGGTGGACTACACTATGAAATTATTATATTGTTGCTTTGTATTTCTTAGTTAGTTGCATTGTCATTGCAAGCCATTTGAAATATATAGAAACTCAATATTCTTTATCTTAGCCATCAACAGGATCTTAAGTATTAGGTCATTGATAACATTGATTTAGTTTAGATTAATAGACATTTATATCATAAACATTTGAATAACGTTTTCTACCAAGGGTGATATACAACAAGAAAATGCATAGTATACCTTACAACACACCATAACATAATAATTTATAGATGAAAATACTACTTTTGTAAAATAATGTATCTAATAAAGTTTTCTTTTGTAACATATAGAGTTTTCCAGAGGGTATTAATAGATTATTTGATAATTAAATCAATTGTCTGAGGACAATCCACGTGTCAAATGGATCTCATATGACGGGACAAGGCATGGTAAGGTTTCAAACTAAAGTAGTATGGAGATGGATTTCTGCTAAAAAAAAAAAAATTAATTTACAAAATGTGAACATAAATCTATCTCCATACAGCAGGCCTACAATACACCATAGGCTGAGGGCCAGGGTAGCATTTGGGCCAATACAGTACTGTATATATTGTGCTAGTATTCAGTACAGTACTAATAAAAAATGTATGGTTTCTCTCCAGCAACACTATTGCTATTTTCTTGAGCAAGAACATGTATAATTCATTTTATATCATACAGTAGCTGTTGTACCAAAACAGACAACAACATCACAAAGAATTGTGAAAGGTGTGTTTTTGGAGTTAAAAATAGTTGTATTTACTGTACTGTAAGTAACACTGGTGTTTCTTAGAAGTATGGTAGTATCCTATATTCTATGTTTTAAGAGAAAGTGTATGTGAGAGATGTTTTCATGCTATTTTCATAGTTGAATGTATATCATACTTTAGACCAACAACAAATAGTGGTTTTCAACTCTGTATAACAGTACAAATAATTGCACTTTATAAGTGTCTTAGTTTGATATAATGTATTTACAATAAATCAAACACTATTTTATAAGTCTTATGGAACGCACCCTTTTGTTACAGCAGATCTGAGAGAACCACTGTCTAGGTACAGCAATGCTTTTTAGAGAATTCAGTCTGTGGTATTGCTTAAATTAATAAAACTGTCTTTGCTCAAGGTCTGGAGTGTGTGTGTGTGTGTGTGCGTGTGTGTAGGTGCGTGTGTGTAGGTGCTTGCATTCATATGTAGGTCATTTGAATCATTTGCAAACTATGATCTTACTTACATACACACTGAAGAGTTATTTAGATATAAATATATTTCAAAATGTAGGAATGGTTTTGTCTCTGACGTGGATTTGATAGCCCACTTCAAACCTGTGCTGTGTATAAACATGCTCACATACAGTACTTAACAAATTAACTCAGTCATGCATACAATTTTCTGAGACATAGGACACCTGGACAGGAAATCCTGGGGTGTTTGTGTGAGTAGGGGTATGAGATGATGGAGGTTGTGAGGGTGTTAAAGGTCCAGTGCAGTCACAAATGTGATTTTCCTGTGTTTTATATATATTTCCACAATATGAGGTTGGAATAATACTGGTAAATTGTAAAAAAAAAAGTAATGATAATTCCCTTTTAGTGTAAAAGCTGTTTGAAAAGACTGCCTGATATTTCTGCCTGCTTTAGTGGGATGGAGTTTTGGCCTTCAATGGTGACATCACCATGCGGTAAATTAGTTAAAAGACCACTAAGAAAGAGATTTTGAAACCTCTCTGCCAATAACAGTTTATTTCAGTTTTCCCCTCCCTACTCAAACCACTCCCAGACAGTCCTAGCAAAATTATTGCTTGAGAAATGGCCCTTTGCTAAGAAGATATTTTTGTTTCTTTTTGACCATTTTAATTGAAAACAGTAAGGTACTTAATTGTCACCCAGAAATGATTTGATATTAAGATCAAAATGGCTGCGATGGACCTTTAAAGCTGGATCTGGAGACTAACTGGGGACTTCCTAGTCCACATAGGGAGATTCTACTGGAACAGCAGGCTCTGACAGATGCTTCTGCTGCCCTGCGTTGTGACATACAGCCATATACATACATATTAATAATAGTTTATACATCATTGCATACAGATTTTGTTCCAGTCCATTGTGACTTTAATACATTCAGTAGAAAATCTGACTACCCATATGGATCACAAATATTTATTGTTCCCAAGCAATGAATCATAACCCATGAAAAGCAAGAAAAACATGAGGAATTTACATACTTAAAAACCAGAAACAGGGCTGAAGGCACACTCAATAAAAAATAAATACATTGGTCTATCGTTTTTTGCTCATATAACCGATTTGTAATTATAATTAGCAGTAAATGAAGGGCACAACAAAAACTGTGCATATGCCTGGCTGTTCTCCCAAAAGGATTATGACAATCCATGATCATGTTAGATGGGAATAAGTGGCCCTGAGTCATACTTAATTACACCATAAGTGAATTTGTCCAAATACTTATGACTTCTTCACATGGGGGGGGACTAGATACATTAAGTCAGTGGTAGCCAACCCTGTTCCTAGAGTGCCGCAGGTACTCCAGGATTTTATTCCAACTAGGCACCACACATGACCAACTGAGCTAATTGATCAGTTCAATGACTGCCTAAATTCAACACACCTGGTCTTCCAGGTCGGTTAAGTCAAAAACATGAAGTGCCTGCGGCACTCCAGGACCAGGGTTGTCTACCCTGTGTTAAGTGCTTTCCTGCTTTATAAATGGTTAAACAGATATGTATGAAAATAAAAGGTGACATTCTGTACTGTTGCCTCATATGAAACATTTGAGCTCAAATCCAAAATGCTGGAGTATAGAGCCAATCCCACCTCCATATCTTTACTGTGTCTCCTACAGCGTGCACACACGCCACGTCTATTTCTATGGGCACAAGCACTGTTCATGACACAAACTGTTCACACCCCTCTTGCTGGTGGAGAGAATTTTGCAGGTTTAAAGCTTATTTCCTCCAATTCAAAAATGTTTGTCATGGGGTGCAAAGAACATTTTGCACTTTTATAGCTAATTTTCTTGCAATTCTATACATTTTGCCATGTCTAATGTGTATTCATGTGATATTTGAATGACAAAAAAATTACAACAATATCTATGGGCTACAAAACGTAAATAAATTAAATTTAGTTGACATGGGCTAGTTGATCTGGACATTTCTGACAAGTTATAAATAGCTCTCTAAGGTGTGCAATGACTAGCATGACAAGAGGAACTGATGATGCACTACCCAATTTCGACATTGCACCTTGTGCATTCTACTATTACAACTTTCAAGAGTAAGTTTAAAGCCGGACTGAGTTCCACGCCCCCCCCCTGATGACCCCTCGCGCGCCCCACAGTTTGGGAACCACTGTCCTACAGGACTTTGTGGAAATGATGGAATAGGTGACATTCAGAAGCAGTCGTGTAGCTAGGTTGTCTAGATACAGTAGGTCTAAATAGGTTCCTCTTTACAACCTTCTGTTTCCTGAGTGTACCTGGATACCCAAATGGCCACTATAGCTGTGGTTTGAGTGGCCCTTTGCCTGTTGGAAAAAAAGAGGCTGGGTTTACTCCAACTTTGACATGGCATAATGAAAACACAAATGTTTAAAGCATAACTGCCCCAAAACAGAAATAAAGTTGGCCAGTTTTATTACTTAACAACTGGTCATAAATTACGTACAGACTTTCTCTTCCTTGCCATGAAGTATTGGGAGAAAGGACCCCTTTGATAACACAGAGATTTTTCCCGCCAAAACTCCAACATCCAAAAGTGCATAATATTTCTAACACAAAGCATGTGGGAAATGGTTGGTGGGGACTTAAAGAACAACCATGTCGAATTTGTTACTATGTTGTGATGTCATTAAAGATGGTGAAACAACATAACTGTATCTCTGGGGGTGTACACTTCCCAGTTATGAGGTTTGCATCTAATTGTTGTATAAAACGAATGATTAAGTATAATAATACTTTTGTGAAGATAACAATGTGATTTTAGCATTCTAGATGAGATGATTGTTTTCCATATTGACTTGTTCTCAGTTAGTGGCCATGCCCAGATGAGCACAAACATTATGAAACGCCCCCTTTTCTACTCAAGTATAAAACCCCTCGTGACGAAATTCACACTAGACCAGGAAGCGTGAAGCTGTGGCTACACGGCTTAAAATGGCTGACACACTACAGACCAGAAAACGTGAGAGTGGCGACTGCATGTTTAAAATGGTTAGACCAGGAAGATACACTGCTTAAAATGGTTAGACCAGAAGACCAGAAAACGTGAGACGTTAGTCCATGCGTTCGAAATGGTGAGAAACTCTGAAACTCTCAATCTCTACACAAGAAGAAGAAACTCTCTAGACCGTAGCATTACCAGTCTGCAGTTGGCATGTAAAGCAGTCTAGAACATTTACTAAAGACACGAGGTGGGAAGGACAATCCCTCTCAGACAACCGTTGGTACATCTGAAGGATCTATTCTAACGAACACTCCATTCGAAGACAAGCCGAGTCTCACCGAAGTGGAACCAGGTTCATGGATTTTTGCGACGTTCAGAATGAGACTGATAAGAGGTAATGATTGATACGTTGACTGTTTTATACATAGTGATAGGTAAAGACCTTTTAGAGTTTAATTCGGGAGATGGTAACTCTATAAACAACTTATCTCGTGGTGCCCTAAATTCCTAATGAGTTAATTGTTACATGATTAATTTAATCAAGTGACAATTAAACATAGTTAGTTGATTCTATAAATAACAGTCATCACATTAATGCAAGTCACGTCACGACATTGTGTACACGGCACAAAAATGTGCAGGCTGAGGCTCATCATTTGTCAATGTGTCATTGACCTTAGTGTGTGGGTCAACCTTTCCAAAGGCTCTCATTGGCCCTTCTGGCTTCTCTAAAATGTGTCTTCTTCTTGATGAACATTGTGACCAATTGTTTCTTGACAAACGTGACTTTAGGTCCAATTCTTGACCTAGGGCCTCCATTCACTGCAATTCACCAACAGGTCTGAAATGTAGGACCATAGCTGACCCAGGCTTACTACAGAGCTGCACACATGGAAAAACTATTCATTGTTAATGCTTCGATGGGAAGACTCCTTTTTTCCCCAATCTCCAATGTGGGTCAACTAGTTACTGAATGTATGTGAAATCTTGACCTTGGGCTTAGCTACATTCATTGACATTCACCGACTGACCAGACTGAACTGTCGACACTAAGGTTCTATGAAAACAAATCTGAAAAATGTGACAAAAAATTGTACCTTGCTCCAATGTGTGGATCTGACAATAAAGGCAATATTGTGGGTAGCACTTCAATTTACAGTACTGTTTTCAGTGGTATCTGCCTGATATCTACTACAAAAGTATGTGGTATCAATGGGTCAAGCCATAGTCTGTCCTACTACATAAACTATGCATCAGTGCAAACATTCAGATGCCCCTCTCCCAACACCAAACTAGTGAGAACCACGCCAAATGGAGTATGTTGATATCGCCAAGGACATTAGCTGCCCACAAGGATTATCATCTCTAAATTGTATATGCCAATAATGGGGAGAGTGTTGATGAAGAATGAACCATTAGCCTTGCATCTATCACCCTGTTAGTTTTCTGGAATCTGTTGGGAGACCCGAGGCTATATCATCACTTGGACCAGCTGTTTCCTCAAAGGCCTTTCCTGGATTTGGGCATTCCAAGTGTGTGTGTGTGTGTTTTTTAAAAAGTTTTACTATCCTTGTGGGGACCAGAAGTCCTCACAAGTATAGTAAAACAAGGAAATGTAGGGACATGTCTCCGGTCCCCACAAGGAAAAAGGCTATTTTAGGCTTAGGGGTTAGGTTTAGGATTAGGGATTTGGGGTTAAGGTTAGGGTAAGGTTTAGGGAAAAAAACATTTGGAATGGGATTCAATTGCTTGATAGTAAAACAAATGTGTGTGTGTGTGTGTGTGCGTGCGTGCGTGCGTGCGTGCGTGCGTGCGTGCGTGCGTGCGTGTGTGTGTGTTGTGTGCATGCTGGTTCCTAGAGGGGACAGGGGGAGAAGAACAGGCGATACCTATAAAACCAGACAAAATAGCTAAACACACACAGCTTATGTGTGTCACATCACAGGTTCATAATATGGTCACGTCTCTCAGTTTGCAAATGAGATATCTAAAATGGGCAAGTCAATAGACACACTGTGCTAGCCTTACCCCAGAACACATTCATACTCAAACTGAAGGAACAAAATAAAACAAATGCATTCATGGATTGTTGCTTCTCATGCTTGATCTCACTTGGAAGAACAACAACATTATAATTTTTGGTCTATCTCTACTCTACTGTATTCTTAATTTAAAAAATGTTACAGCATATCTGGTAGGTAGAATAAGACATGTCTGTGTGACTTTGAATACTGCTTTTACTCTGCTTTTCTCTGTGCTTCAAAGGCCCTTTATGAGGCAGAGACCCCCGTCAAGACTATTTATAACCCAATCAGCCATGTATTCGTTCCTTTTCCCCTTTTTCTAGTGGCACTGCTGATGCTACCAAAGCTGTGAAACCACAAGAGATCTGCCTCTGACGCCTGGATGAAAACAACAGCACCAGGTGGTGGGGCTCAAAGGAGAATCAGCACCGAAAATAGATATTTAGCTATATACATAAAGGATCAACTTGTTTGCTTGTCACTGCCCTGTAAAATTTGGTGTCTCGTGGCAATCATCAACGTTTTTCAAATCAAGCTGCCTTGAGTGTCACCTGTGTAAAATCTCATTCGACACATATCAAAAGACAAGCTTGGCTGGCTCTACAGTATGTTGAATGGACTGGATTTGTTTTCGGCTGAAAGTAATTTATACCAGTGATGTAGTCAAGTCACTAAACCTTGAGTCCGAGTCGAGTCCCAAGTCCCCAGTGTTCGAGTCCAAGTCCGAGTCCTTTATACTCGAGTCACGAGTCGAGTCACAAGTCCCTTGGTAGTGCTGAAAGTTGTTGTCCAACAATTTTTTTAGATTTACATTTCATTACAGTATGACATATTTATAAGGCTAAATAGATAATACAGCTATGCAACATTTGCTGCTGTAGCTAGTATGTTGAATTATGCAAAAGAGAGAGATTTTCTGACAACAAAGTGATAACTGGTCAAGTCCGAGTCACCACTGGTCGAGTCCGAGTCGAGTCATGAAAATCGTAACTTGAGTCAGAGTCACTACAACACTGATTTATACTGTAGTTTACAGCGCCAATATTATGTAAAAAGAGCTACACAGCAGGTTTTTACTGCATTAATAAGAGTGCAGTTATTTCACATCATATCTGTTCCCTAGCCTGGTCCCAGATCTGTGTGTGCTGTATTGCCAACTCCTGGTCATTGTCATGCCAAACATTTGTTAAGCAATTGTCATAGGAGTACAGTACAAACAAATCTGGGACCGGGCTATTTGTTCCCCACTTTATGGTACAAATACTGACATTGCACCTTCCGCAATATCCCTCCAGGGTAGAAATGTGACATGTCCTTTAGATATACCTGTGTAAATGTTCGGTTGGTGAGATTCCAGAGCGACACTATAATAAGACTAAAATAGGATGGGAACCCAGACCAGTCGCAGAGAGCAAGGCAAGATGGTGCGGTCACACAAAGGGTAGATTGCTACGGATTCCCGGCCTAAAGTGGGATGGATTTCAGATACCTCAATCCTCAGTCTGTAGCCTGAGGGTATTGATGGCATGTTGATTAAACCATGCACAGACAGAAGTAATGTGTTGTTTTGCCGCCTATACGATAAAGTGAGTTTCTGTTGAGTTTCCTGCTACCTGGTATTGTGATTTGCGGTGGCAATTTTCCGATAGCATGGCCTTGGGTTACAGTGGCATATTGATTGGTTTGAGAGAAGATAAATGCATACAGCCCCGCATTTCTTCTCAGTAGAGCTCCTTTACGGTCCATTTTAGGACACCCTCTGCCTCACTCGGCTTGAGGCTGAGGGTGTCCTAAAATGGACACCGTTCTAAATATCTCAGGAAAAGAGTCACACATGGAAAAGCGACAGCAAAATTGCCATTCATTGCATTCTACTGAGCGATGCTCTATATTACTGATGGTGATGACAATTTATGCACAAACTGACAGCTGCATCTTCATCTGTGATTGGGACGAGTAAATAAAGAGATTAAGAGAAAAACTGTTACAGAATTGGCAGTTATGAAAATATGTGTGGAATGAACTTGGTAGATTGGATGGGAGAGCAGTTCCTAGACAGTGTTTTATATTGTAGCTTGAAGGACCATCTGAAGGTCCTGCCTTGGAGGGTTGTCTTGGGAGATCAAAACTATGAGTGATGGATCGATCATAAAGAAAAGTCACAGAATGCTCTTATGGTCACTATACTTTCAAAGACATCCCCATAAACAGTACAATACTTTCTACTTCACTCCTACAGATAAAACTCTTGAATTATATTGCGAGTGATATCTGGAATGAAAATATGACCTCCTGTTCATAAAGTCCATAATAATTCAAGTCGGTGTGGTGGAGGCAGTGGTGAGAAAGTCGTAAAGCAGAGACTCTGGGACGGTTTCAGTTACAGACAAACAGCATAAATCAGCCGATGGGAAATTACATTGAAATGAAAGGATGACACGGGGGGAAATTGCTCCAAATGTTTACACTCTCCCTGTAAATGTATACAGCATTATCAACATTGACCAAGACAGGACACTCAGAAAGATGAGTTTCTCTCACCAACGGCCTATTTACACTATGAGTCCATAAGGTAAAGAATCAACGTGGGCACATAGGAAGATGGGAAGATAGGAGATAGGAAAAATAGATGGTAAAGCTTGCTTAGTGGAGAGATACCAGATTTTTGTCATTGCAAAGTCAATAATATACATTTTCATTTATGTCTGTTTATCTCCAACTCCTAAAAACTGTTTTTAAGTAATGAATATTGTATAAGGAAAATGATCCTTGACATATCCCCAAAACCTTGATAGATTTCATTCGGAACACTGAGACATGAGGTTATAACCTATGACACCAGTTGGTAGCAGGCTCCGGGCATTAAAGGGGAAGGATATATGATGAGCTTCCTGTTCCTGTACAGCTGACAATAATGAATATTAATGACAAATGAAAAATGCATTAGTCTGGGAGATGTTGGGTCTGCTATGTAATGTTTTTCCATGGGAGCTGAGAGGAGCCAAAGATGCCCTGTGGTGATAGGGCAGAGAAATAGGACATAAACCAAGGGTTGTCTTGTCTCCACCACTGTGTGGCTAGTCTGCTAGTCACACAGCCACCAGAGTGAACAGCAGGACAAGGTTTCAGGTTATTGTGACTGTTTCTACATTATTATCTAACACAACACTATCAGAATATTTCAGGATTATTCTTTTTTTTCTTTATAATTTTACCAGTTTGTCTCACTGAGATAAAAGCAACATTTTTTTAAGGACAAAAAAACAACTTATTTGAAACGATCAGCAGTGTGGTGCTGCAGATTTGAAACTCCAGTTAAACATCTACATAGCTTACATAGCAGTATTGTTTACCTATAGTAGTAATTCATGCATGCTTGTGTGAAGTGATTATTTAGCAAAGAGCATAGATCATTAGTGATCTTTGAAAACTGAAAAACTCATGGACTTAAAAGAGCCAATTAGCGGAATCAGATGATTAAATTGATACACCCACTGACTAAGTGACTTATTTATCATATAAACAAAGCCACAACCAATGCAATGTACTTTCTTCAAACCAAGTGTTTTTGATCTAAAATGCCACGAGCTAGACTTCGGAAGGTGAAAATTGAATCATCCAACACCCGTGGCGAGTGGAGCGAAGACTAGCCAATCGCCAAGCGGCACTGACAATTACAGACACCACCTGCGGATTTGGAGAGATGGGGGGCGGCACGGAGAACAGAAGGCTATAGAGACTGGTAGAACTCCCCTTAGAAACAAATGGAAAACAAAGGCCACTAAACTTGATTTACTTTGAATTAACTCGTATGATAGACTCTGAGCCCCTACAGTGAAGTGTTTGACTGAGAACTGGGTGTGTTCTTCTTCATGAATACCAAATCAAGGACGAAAATACTCCCTCCTTAGTTTATAATTGGTTTGAATAAGTGCATCATACTTGATGTGAGAAAATTGAATCCAAACTGATTGAATCAAATTCAACTCCCAGTTGGGTACTGTATGTTTGTTTATTAGCATTCAGAGTGGTTTGAAGAGTTTCTATGGTCAGATATACACTGAGTGTACAAAACATTAGTGCACCCCCTTTTGCCTTCAGAACAGTCTCAATTCGTCGAGGCATGGACTCTACAAGGTGTCGAAGCGTTCCACAGGGATGCTGGCCCATGTTGACTCCAATGCTTCCCACAGTTGTGCCAAGTTGTCTGGATGTCTTTTGGGTGGTGGACCATTCTTGATACACACTGGAAACTGTTGAGCATGAAAAACCCAGCAGCGTTGCAGTTCTTGACACACTCAAACCGGTGTGCGTGGCACCTACTACCATACCCCGTTCAAAGGCACTTAAATATTTTGTCTTGCCCATTCACACTCTGAATGACATTCAGGGTTGGGGCTAATTCCATTTCAGTTTGATCAATTCAGGAAGTAAACTGTAATTCCAATCACAAAATTGCAACTTTCCTAATTGAAAAGCACTTCCTTGTTTATAAAGAATTGACCCCCATCCCTAACCTCAACGCCAAATGTCCGTCATCAGGGAGTTCACTATTAAGATTTGAAGCAAAATAGAAGGTTAAAACGTCAGTGTAGAGAGAGAGACATTTCAGATGAGGTACTACTGTATTGCATTCACGACGGCAAGAAACAATTATTCACAGTGCCAAACTTGACAGTAGTCCCCCGTGAACTACACGCTCAGCGGTCTAAATAAGTGATGATCCTTTTGAAAGGTTTGGCGCTCCAAGGGCGGGCTGTTCCCTCTGCCTTAGTAGTAACTTTCCTGCAGTTCTGTCCCAACAGGGAAACTTAATGTGCAGGACTCTCACTCCAAGATCCAATAGTTATTTTCCACTGGAGAGGCACATGCAGGGAAATCTCCCGTAAAGACACAAGCATCCAAGCCTGTTACTGTAACCTCCTTTTCACCCACTCTAAACCACAGAGCTATCTCTATATACAGTATATGAGACTTTATCTGTGTGTGTGCAGACTGCAGAATTGTATCAGATTACTACTGTTGTAGTTAATACACACTAAACCAGTTCCTAATGTCTCTGTCTGTCTGTCTGTGTGTGGGGGGGGGGGGGGGGGGGGGGGGTCAATAGACTATAGGGGGTTAAATACAATGAATGCATTTTCAATAGATTTTCTGTGTACATTTCTAGTAGGAAATGTTCTCTACTTCTGCTATCAGGAGCAGTAGAACAAATAAAGTTAAGTGTGAACTCTAATCAGAAGTCACCACTTTCCTTTCTCCTTTGATTGGATGGTTGATATGCAATCACCAAATCAGTCACAAAGGTTTGAAATTCCATAACAAAATCACCTTGAGCCACTTACGTATCCTGGTAGTTGGGGTAAGTGAAAAGTGGTTTCATGAGTTACACAAAATACACACACAAAAGTAGAGACACTAATGCAAAGGGATCATATTTACATATGATACGTACCTATAAGGAAAGCACCTACAGTACCAAAAAAGTGTTAAACAAATCAAAATGTATTTTATATTTGAGATTCTTCAAAGTAGCCACCCTTTGCCTTGATGACAACTTTGCACACTCTTGGCATTCTCTCAACCAGCTTCACCTGGAATGCTTTTCCAACAGTCTTGAAGGAGTTCCCACATGTGCTGAGCACTTGTTGGCTGCTTCTCCTTTACTCTGTGGTCCAACTCATCCCAAACCATCTCAGTTGGGTTGAGGGCAGGTGGTTGTGGAGGCCAGGTCATCTGATGCAGCACTCCATCACTCTCCTTCTTTTTCAAATAGCCCTTACACAGCCTGGAGGTGTGTTGGGTCATTGTCCTGTTGAAAAACAAATTATAGTCCCACTAAGCGCAAACCAGATGGGATAACGTGTCGCTGCAGAAAGCTGTGGTAGCCATGCTGGTTAAATGTGCCTTGATTTCTAAATAAATCACAGACAGTGTCACCAGCAAAGCACCCCCACACCATCACACCTCCTCCCACATTCTTCATGGGGGAACTACACATGCGGAGATCATCCGTTCACCTACTATGCGTCTCACAAAGACACGGCGGTTGGAACCAAAAATCTCAAATTTGGACTCAGACCAAAGGACAGATTTCCACCGGTCTAATGTCCATTGCTTGTGTTTCTTGGCCCAAGCAAGTCTCTTCTTCCGATTGGTGTCCTTTAGTAGTGGTTTCTTTGCAGCAATTCAACCATGAAGGCCTGATTCATACAGCCCCCTCTGAACAGTTGATGTTGAGACGTGTCTGTTACTTGAACTCTGTGAAGCATTTATTTGGGCTGCAATTTCTGATGCTGGTAACTCTAATGAACTTATCCTCTGCAGCAGAGGTAACTCTGGGTCTTCCATTCCTGTGGCGGTCCTCATGAAAGCCAGTTTCATCATAGCGCTTGATGGTTTTTGCGACTGCACTTGAAGAAACTTTCAAAGTTCTTGAAATTCTCTGGGTTGACTGACCTTCATGTCTTCAGGTAATGATGGACTATCATTTCTCTTTGCTTATTTGAGCAGTTCTTGCCATAATATGGACTTGGTATTTTACCAAATAGGGCTATCTTCTGTATACCACCCCTACCTTGTCACAACACTGACTGGCTCACGAAGGAAAAAATTCGACAAATTAACTTATAACAAGGCACACTTGTTAATTGAAATGCATTCCAGGTGACTACCTCATGAAGCTGGTTGAGAGAATGCCAAGAGTGTGCAAAGCTGTATCAAGGCAAATGGTGGCTACTTTGAAGAATCTCAAATATAAAATATATTTAGCTTTTTTTAACCCTTTTTTGGTTACTACATGATTCTATGTGTTATTTCATGGTTTTGATGTCTTCACTATTATTCTACAATGTAGAAAATAGTAAAAATTCAGATAAACTAGGTGTGTCCAAACTTTTGACTGGTACTGTATAATACTGTACCCACTATAATCCTAATGATGACTCTTTACAGCTAAATATCTCGAAGTAGAGGCTGGACATTTGCCATTGTGATAACAAGTGGGTGTGTGGTGCACAACTCTACATTTCTATCTTTGGGAAATGGAAGAAGGTTTAGAAATAATTAAGGGGTGAGAAGCTGGTGTTAATTGCCTGCTTTGTGGGTGACACAGCTGTGTTGCCGAAAAGCTTGGTGTGTTTGGCAGCCAACCAGGTTTGTGTCGTGTTCAACAGTGCACACCGTAGCAAAACGTTTTGCAATGGAAAACAAAAATAACTGTTTCTTATTGGACGAGTTCAGGTAGTCCCTCCCTGTTTCTTTTATTTTTCTTCTTCTCGTTTGGTGCCTTATGAATACAACCCTGGTTTTCTGTCCCCAGAAAACCTTATTCGCTGGTTCCTGTACGGCAGATAAATGAGCAAATCCTTTCACTGACACAAGAACACCGGGATATACACACAGTTCGGTATGATGGAGGCATTTCAATTCTTCTGTTGTGAAGGAACCCACCCGGTGAGAATTGCAGGCTTTGCCACCACAGTGCTGCTGAAATGTGAATAAGTAATACACAGACTTAGGTGAAGAGTGAAAAGAGGACAGCATGGAAACGTATTAAAGGGAATGGGTGGCTAATCTTCCTCCTAGGGAGCAGTACACTCCTGTTGGAGCTAGTTCCAGCCCTACTATAACACACCTGATTCTACTTATCGGCAGCTCCTCAGCACATTGATTAGGTGAATCATGTGTATTATAGTAAAGATGGGGCAAAAACCTGCACAACCAGCTCTCCAGGAGGAGACTTGGCCGTCCCTGTTATAGGGTGACCTTTTTGGGTGAAATAAATACAGTACGTTTTTGGGGGGAGGGGGAGTGAAGTTATTGAGTGAATACATTACTGCTATTATCTTTGCAACTACGATGGATATGGGCATTTCACTCACTAATGATCAATTTGCTACTAAGGGTTAAGTGAGAGAGAGGAGCTTAACACAAGGCTCATTATAGGGTGTGTTTCTTCTCACACATGGTTTATATTTAACCAATAAGGCCCGAGGGGGTGTGGTATATGGCCAATATACCACGGCTAAGGGCTGTTCTTAAGCACGACACAACGCGGATACAGCCCTTAGCCGTGGTATATTGGCCATATACCACAAACCCCCATGGTGCCGTATTACTATTATAAACTGGTTACCAACGCAATTAGAGCAATACAAATACATGTTTTGTCATACCCGTGGTATACGGTCTGATATACTACGGCTGTCAGCCAATCAGCATTCAGGGTTTGAACCACCCAGTTTATAATAAACAATATAATCTTACCCATAAGGTAAGATATATACATAATCAATGATCACTTAATGATCCCTTAATCTCTCCAGTTTCGTCGACAGTCTAAACAACCTGGTTATCCATCCCCTGTTACCGCTTTTAGCCCTTAACTCAGCGTTTCCCAAACTCGGTCCTGGGGCCCCCCCTGAGTGCACGTTTTGATTTTGCTGATTCGTTTTGACACAGCTGATTCAAATAATGAACTCATCATCAAGCTTTGATTGTTTGAATCAGCTGTGTAGTGCTAGGGCAAAAAACAAAACGTGCACCCCTTGGGGTCCCCAGGACCGAGTTCGGGAAACGCTGCCTTAACTGTAGTTGTGTCCTTTATGTTTTTAATGATATGTGTTGCACCCCACCGATGTGTTGTAAATATGTATTTTTCTTTTTCCTGAAATATGTATAGTTTTTTTGTTGTTGAACTGTCTGCTTTGCCTGTAACATTGTCACTTGTCTGCTTGCTGCACAGTTCATTCCTCCATCTTGGTTAGGTCATTATTGTAAAAGATCATGTGTTCTCAATGACTGACTGTTTGTTGTAATTGTTACGGAAGGTTCCTCCCATGCTGCATACAGCTAGTGGTTTAGTAACATAAATACCCAATGAGAGTGCACGTACTGTATTTTGATGGAGTAGGATAAATACTAGTCACAGTGTTGAATGTTGTCACGGTTGCTCAGTTTCGGCTATGATTGCATCACAACCACACAGGCTTGTGTTTGATCCAGCCGTCAGAATCTCCATATCCCTGTGGTGGCTACCCACCACCCCCATCCACTGTACCTTCATCACACCCCCATCCTAAAACAGAGGCAACACATTGCTCCTCTAACAATCTAGCTTAGCACAAACAATTGAACACATAATGAATATCTGTCTCTACCAAAAAGGAGGAATAGAAATGAGGAATACACTTAAGATAATATGTTACCTCTCCCTGAAACAGACACAACTAACAACACAACAACTTTCCCTGCTCAATTCACTAAATATTGGGCTTTAATTTTGAAAGGTTTGTCTGGCTTACGTCTGAGGGAGGATCCAGGTTGTCACACCACCACAATGCCTTCCCCTCTACCACCCCAATAAACAACACTCCCTCCCCACATACCTGACAGCTAACGCTGAGGAAATATCAATATAAGCTGGCTATGTCCTGTCAACGTGATGATAAATCACGATTGACCACATAGTGCATAAAGGCAATGACAGGAACCATCATTGTTGAGTTTATTTAGGCTCAGGTCACAGAGAAGCGTCGGAGAAATCAATAATTAATCTGATCGGTAGTTTATCGAAATTTAGTCCACTCAACTGTAGTAGATGTGAGCCATAGAGATGGATAGAGGGCACACTTGCCACAAAAGATTGTGATGGTGTGATGGCATAGGCAACACCATGGAGGGCTTTCAGCATTTTCAAAGAGTTAATTGGGTGGGATTTGCTATGGTTTCTGAGTGATCGGCCAACAATCCACAAATGGGTTTGTCTATACTTTGTAAGAATTGAATCCAGGTCAGTAGGAGGAATCAGCCAATGATGTATTCTCCAGAGAAAACATTCTAGCATGACATGATGTCAGTATATTGCCAACGATGGCTTTATGCTTGTTTGAAACACAAAATAAGACAATTGACTAATTTAATATGGAGATAGCCATCCATGGTACTGCCCATGCTGCCACCGAGCAATCAATGGCAAAGGTAGGAGGTGCACCATCAATCAATCAATCAATCAAATGTATTTATAAAGCCCATTTTACACCAGCAGATGTCATAAAGTGCTATACAGAAACCCAGCCTAAAACCCCAAACAGCAAGCAATGCAGATGTAGAAGCACCATCTATTCATCTCTATGATGTGAGCAGTTAAAAAACGTATAGAGGTAGAGGCCTGGTTTAAATCAGTAAGGGCTACCTGCAGGTCTACAGGTCAAGGTTTGTTGGCCAATCTTACAGTAGCGAGGATTTATAGAACACGTCGCTATTGAAGTCCCCTGTCGGTCATACCATCTATCAAATGATAATAAACTCAGCAAAAAAAGAAATGTCCTCTCACTGTCAACTGTGTTTATTTTCAGCAAACATGACTTGTGTAAATATTTGTATGAACATAACAAGATTCAACAACTGAGACATAAACTGAACAAGTTCCACAGACATGTGACTAACAGAGATTTAATAATGTGTCCCTGAACAAAGGAGAGGTCAAAATCAAAAGTAACAGTCAGTATCTGGTGTGGCCACCAGCTGCTTTAAGTACTGAAGTGCATCTCATTCTCATGGACTGCACCAGATTTGCCAGTTCTTGCTGTGAGATGTTACCCCACTCTTCCACCAAGGCACTTGCAAGTTCCAAGACATTTCTGGGGGGAATTTCCCTAGCCCTCACCCTCCGATCCAACAGGTCCCAGACGTGCTCAATGGAATTGAGATCTGGGCTCTTCGCTGGCCATGGCAGAACACTGACATTCCTGTCTTGTAGGAAATCACGCACAGAACGAGCAGTATGGCTGGTGGCATTGTCATGCTGGAGGGTCATGTCAGGATGAGCCTGCAGGAAGGGTACAACATGAGGGAGGGGGATGTCTTCCCCGTAAAGCACAGCGTTGAGATTGCCTGCAATGACAACAAGCTCAGCCCGATGATGCTGTGACACACCGCCCCAGACCATGGCGGACCCTCCACCTCCTAATCGATCCCGCTCCAGAGTACAGGCCTCGGTGTAACGCTCATTCCTTCGATGATAAACGCGAATCCGACCAACACCCCTGGTGAGACAAAACCGTGATTCGTCAGTGAAGAGCATTTTTTGCCAGTCCTGTCTGGTCCAGCGACGGTGGGTTTGTGCCCATAGGCAACTTTGTTGCCGGTGATGTCTGGTGAGGACCTGCCTTACAACAGGCATACAAGCCCTCAGTCCAGCCTCTCTCAGCCTATTGTGGACAGTCTGAGCACTGATGGAGGGATTGTGCGTTCCTGGTGTAACTCGGGCAGTTGTTGTTGCCATCCTGTACCTGTCCCGCAGGTGTGATGTTCAGATGTACCGATCCTGTGCAGGTGTTGTTACACGTGGTCTGCCACTCCGAGGACGATCAGCTGTCCGTCCTGTCTCCCTGTAGCGCTGTCTTAGGCGTCTCACAGTACGGACATTGCAATTTATTGCCCTGGCCACATCTGCAGTCCTCATGCCTCCTTGCAGCATGCCTAAGGCACATTCATGCAGATGAGCAGGGACCCTGGGCATCTTTCCTTTGGTGTTTTTCAGAGTCAGTAGAAAGGCCTCTTTAGTGTCCTAAGTTTTCATAACTGTGACCTTAATTGCCTACCGTCTGTAAGCTATTAGTGTCTTAGCGACCGTTCCACAGGTGCATGTTCATTAATTGTTTATGGTTCATTGAACAAGCATGGGAAACAGTGTTTAAACCCTTTACAATGAAGATCTGTGAAGTTATTTGAATTTTTACGAATTATCTTTGAAAGACTGTTTTTGCTGAGTTTATGAAGATCGGTGTGTGCATTATGGAATGATGTTACTCTAAGCACTTACATACGGCATCATACTGTACTGTCTTTACCCCATTAGCAAGACATGTATCAATAATATGAGGAATATATCAAATGTAATATCTGCTGTAGCAGGTAATGGTCTGTTTATTGCATGTGGCAGCAGTGGCTGTGTCCATAATGTATATATGGTGAACCAAGTGGGGATGGCTTGAGGGAATCTCTTCTGGACACACTCACATATGCACAAACACATACATAGCTACACAGACAGAGCCATATATTTCTAGTGTATATATGGCTCTGCACACACACTCATCCCCCATCACACACGCGCATACACACACACTTTATTTACTGTGCGCACAATGCTACGGGTGATACTCTCTTCCTAATCCCGGGCGGTTCTGCTCTATCGCTCCAGTCCGACGATGATCCTGAGAGGATTCTCCAACAGCTGTGCTGTTGTCACTGATATTTGGCCAGATTATGTCCAGGGGGCGTGTACACACACTAGCGTGCACGGTGGGAGTGCACGTCTGCACAGCACTCCTGATTAATAAACGACCAGGATGGTGGGTAAAACCCTTGTCTTGATAAGATTGTTTGGGAAAAACGTGACTCAATTCATGTTATCCATGGCACTCGAGCCGTGCGACACAGGGCTGTTGAGGTAGGAAATCAGAAATCACCACACACCACGTGTGAACCGCGCGGTAGCCAAACATTGTTAGATAAGCAGTAGATTCATGCAATGGAACTAGCAGGTCACCGTTTAAACCAATCCACTCAACCCATAACATCTCTAAGTAGTGAGTTAATGGAACGCAGGCTATGTACAGTACACTGTATTACTACCACAGCATCCTTTGAATACTTTTCTGATTTAAACCTTATGAACATCCATCCATCCATGCACACTTCACCCTATGCATGTATTGTAAGTGCATTCCAGTCAAGGGATGAGGCGAGTGGACATGTCTGAAGTGAGGTAAATTATATTTACATTTTAGTCATTTAGCAGACGCTCTTGTCCAGAGCAACTTACAGTTAGTGAGTCCATACATTTTCATACTGGCCCCCCATGGGAAACGAACCCACAACCCTGGCGTTGCAAGCGCCATGCTCTACCAACTGAGCTACAGGGGACTCTAAGCACAAATTTCCCATTGGAGCATTATCATCTGTCAGTCATCCATGTGGGTGGGTTTGTGGGTAGCCTCGGCAGGCAGGGCAGGCCTTAGGAGAACACTGTAATCTGTGGCCAAGATTAAGCAGGTTCTATGTGCTTAATCCCTGAGCAGAGCACACTCTGATGAAACCCCAGCAGGCTAAATCAGGGCCAAATAATCCCACATCCCAATGATGCATGTTTTAATTGAAAGGATTCTTTAGCGCCTGTTACTACTAAACTACAGTATCAGCGGCTTGAGGCTGATAGACACAGGGAGAACATGAGCATAACATTAGAAAAGGCTATAGAGTACCACAGTATGAGTCATAATACCCATAAAACCTAGAGGTCAAACAGGGAAATGGTTCCAATCATTTTTCCACCATTCATTTTTCCCATAGGGGATTTTTAGAAACACTTAAAATAAGGACTGTGTTTCGTGTAGGCTTACCCTGGCGTGACGTTTGAAAACCGTGTAAATCTCTCTAGGACAAGGTGACTTTTATCAATATATTTGCCTGTATTTACCCCCCAAAACTGTTTTGCTAATTAGCTGCGTGCCTACCATAAAGAACTACATATACCATGATGATCTGGATGAGACTATCACGACTCAGGATATGACCCAGATGCAGACACAGGAGGCAGATAGTACAGTTCTCAATAATAATTTATTAGAACACAGGGCAGGCAAAGGGCAGGCAAAGGGCAGGTCGAGGACAGGCAGAGGTTGGTAATCAGGTCAGAGTCAGGCAGGTACAGGACGGCAGGCAGGCTTGGGGTCAGGGCAGGCAGAGGTTCGTAATCAGGTCAGAGTCAGGCAGGTACAGGAAGGCAGGCAGGCTCGGGGTCAGGGCAGGCAGAGGTTTGTAATCAGGTCAGAGTCAGGCAGGTACAGGACGGCAGGCAGGCTCGGGGTCAGGACAGGCAGAGGTTCGTAATCAGGTCAGAATCAGGCAGGTACAGGACGGCAGGCAGGCTCAGGGTCAGTTTTGCATGATGTCTACTTTGATGCTAATTCGAATTTTCGAATCTGAGAGTAATTAGAGCAAAATATATTGATAAAAGTCACCTTGTCCGAGAGATATTTACATGGTTTTCAAAACGTCCTTATTTTAAGTGTTTCTAAATCCCCTATTGGAAAAATGAATGGTGGAAAAACGATTATAACCAATTCCCTGTTTGACTGCTAGGTTGTATGGGTATTATGACACCTCCACTGTGGGGCTCTATGAACAAATGCTTTAAAATGATTTGTTTGCTGCTGCAATGCAACAGCTGGAACCAGCACTAATATAGATGCTACAACTTTAAGAATGGCGTATAATAGAATTATTGTAAAATTAACTCTGTCCATAAGGTGTAGATAGTAAGTATAGACCGGAAGTAGAGGCCTGGGCATTGTTGTTCACTAATTTACTCCAAGTAGGGAAAGGATGGTGGGGTTGAAAAGTAATAAAGGGGAGTATATATATAAAAAAAAAACATGGGGGATTGGAAGTGATGCAGACAATTACATTGATAGAAGATACAATCTATCTGCAATATTAAGCTGATCCAAAAAAATAAAAAAGAATGGCGTAATCTAAGAAAGGGAAAATTATATTTAATCCCAACTATCATCAGGATAGGCATACCTTTGGGTTGTTTTTTATTACAGAATGTTCTTTGTCTTCAGTTCCCTTGTGAAAAGCAATGATTGGGCACATTTGTGATTCCTATTGTTTCAATTTAACCCTAATGAATGAAAGTGTCATCCAACTAATACACCAACAGCTGTCCTATTATTCTGCAAAATAACAAAGTGTTCTGCCAGCTTGCAGACAAAGCACCTGACCACTGTTCCCTATGTGGGGTACGAGGCCTGGCTGTCTCATACAAGGACCCATCAGTTTAGTAGGGGATTCTCAACTGAGGGCTTTGGCTCCACTAGGTGGCCAGATACTGTAGTCCTTCTACAGCTCTGAAGTTGTAAGTCAGGGTTGTGTTCAATTGGGCACACCACAGTAAAACCTTTTGCAACCGAAAAAGAAAATGATGTTCTTATTGGTCAAGTTCAGCTAGTAGCTCCCAACTGAACACGACACAGCTGTGAATGTGGGTTCCCTTTTTAAAATCAGATATATTCTGCCTGTGCAGATGGATGGAGTGATCTGAGCGAGACAGAAGCATGCAGTGCCCCATCTGCCAACCCAAGTTCACAGTCTGGCTTGGGTCACTCTGTGCCACACCAGCAGAGGAATCATCTGTTCTCTGTTCTCATTTGACGTGATTAAAAAGAAAGATCGGAAATGACCTCAACCCCAGCCAGGCCCCCATGCCTCCCAAGCCTTTCACATCAGTGTAAACAAAGTCCAAAAATAAAGGGCTATTTTTGTGTACTTCCTCTAAGGATAATGGTGGCATAGGCACTTGTTTGAGGCTTTCAACACAACAACCATCAGTTCACAATTCTATACAAAATCTACACCAAATCTGTGTGACTGCCAGATATGAATTATATTCCATCACTACTGTTCCACTCTTATAGCCAGTGCATTTTAAATTGAGTCAAATCATACTTATGTGGTACAGTCAAATGGCAGAAGGATTTAACAGAAAACACTTTTGTGTTGATGTACCCATTACTCCTCTTTAAACGGAGGTACTCAAAAGAAAAAGTACAACTCATAAATATTCATGATCGGTGATGCATAAGGGTATGAGCTGTGTGGAATATGTGATTTAGAGATCATAGACAACAGCAGCCTACGGACCCCAGGAGAGTGAAGGATTGTTGTATTGTATTGTTAATGCTTTTAGGCACAGGTCCAAATACGCCGTCACTAAAAAATGAGATATCAAATGATAAAGGGCTTAAAACGTGAAGTTGAGGGATTATATCAAACTAATCTCCTGACATTTTGGGGGGGGAGTGAATATCCTGAATAGTTCAACTAGCCAACTGACGTCAATTAAATTTGGAGCATTTTATATTACAATTTCTTTTTACAAAAAAGAGTGTCATCATATTGCACATCTGGTCTATTGTATAAAAGACAAAGGGGAATAATTTAGAACAACCATAACATTTAGAGACATAGAAACAGACTGTAGAGACTGTCTGTAATTATTTTCAGGCACAAGTAACAGAGAAATTAAGAGTTCTTTGCCTCTCCAACAGAGATAAAAATCATAATGAGATTCAAGGGAAATCAAATGCCTGGAATTACATCACTTTTCACACAGAACATTTATTAGATTGAGATTAAGGTAACAGTAAATGAATCCTCTACAATTGTGTACAGATTTTACATGTTGTAAATGCTGTAATGGACAAACAGCTGACAAAGAAATTGTGATTTAAGCGAGTAGATCATCATCATCAGCATCATCATCAGTGCTCCTGTTTGGCTCAGTTAGTAGAGCATGGCTCTTGCAACGTAAGGATTGTGTCTAATAATAATTTCATAACAATGAGATGGGTACATGTAGTGGTTCCAGAAAATAATATATATTTACAAAATGACCAAGTGGGTAACCTGGAAGGCAAGACAAAACAAAGTAAAGTGACATATTCATGTAAGAAATGGTCTGATATCAAACTCTTTGTTCAGACCTCTAGGAGACATGGTACACAAATGGTGAATCCAATACAAATCTCTTCTCAATAATAGATTATCAGTATGTCTGCCCCTCCTGGGAATCTTAACATGTTCGATGTATTTTCTAGTTGTGGATCAGTGCTCAAGATGTACCAGTGTTTTTTTATGATGTGGTCGAACTGTTTACCAAGTGGGAAGTACTGAAGGAAGCATTGAACGTGTTGGTCAGGAGGGCGGGGAGGATTGGGCATTCTAAGCAAAGTTTGTTTGGGTTGTATAATGTGCCTACAACATTTCAACAATGAAATTCCAAGTAGACCTAATGTCACATTAACAGTGTTAATAGTCCTATTTGGCAGGGTAGTTACAGTACAGTATATGGCTTTTTCTTGCCAGTAAGAAAATGTGATTTTTCAGATGTACAGTGCCTTGCAAAATTATTCATCCCCCTTGGCGTTTTTCCTATTTTGTTGCATTACAACCTGTAATTTAAATTTATTTTTATTTGGATTTCATGTAATGGACATACACAAAATTGTCCAAATTGGTGAAGTAAAATGAAAAAAATAACTTGTTTCAAAGAATTCTACTAAATAAATAACGGAAAAGTGGTGCGTGCATATGTATTCACCCCCTTTGCTATGAAGCCCCTAAATAAGATCTGGTGCAACCAATTACCTTCAGAAGTCATATAATTAGTTAAATAAAGTCCACCTGTGTGCAATCTAAGTGTCACATGATCTGTCACATGATCTCAGTATATATATACACCTGTTCTGAAAGACCCCAGAGTCTGCAACACCACTAAGCAAGGGGCACCATCAAGCAAGCGGCACCATGAAGACCAAGGAGCTCTACAAACAGGTCAGGGACAAAGTTGTGGAGAAGTACAGATCAGAGTTGGGTTATAAAAAAATAATCAGAAACTTTGAACATCCCACGGAGCACCATTTAAATCCATTATAAAAAAATTGAAAGAATATGGCACCACAACAAACCTGCCAAGAGAGGGCCGCCCACCAAAACTCACAGAACAAGCAAGGAGGGCATTAATCAGAGAGGCAACAAAGAGACCCTGAAGGAGCTGCAAAGCTCCACAGCGGAGATTGGAGTATCTGTCCATAGGACCACTTTAAGCCGTACACTCCACAGAGCTGGACTTTACGGAAGAGTGGCAGAAAAAAGCCATTGCTTAAAAACAAATAATAAGCAAACACGTTTGGTGTTTGCCAAAAGGCATGTGGGAGACTCCCCAAACATATGGAAAAAGGTACTCTTGTCAGATGAGACTAAAATTGAGCTTTTTTGCCATCAAGGAAAACGCTATGTCTGGCGCAAACCCAACACCTCTCATCACCCCGAGAACACCATCCCCACAGTGATGCATGGTGGTGGCAGCATCATGCTGTGGGGATGTTTTTCCATCGGCAGGGACTGGGAAACTGGTCAGAATTGAAGGAATGATGGATGGCGCTAAATACAGGGAAATTCTTGAATAGTTATGCACACTCAAGTCTTCTGTTTTTTTGTCTTATTTCTTGTTTGTTTCACAAGAAAAAATATTTTGCATCTTCAAAGTGGTAGGCATGTTGTGTAAATCAAATGATACAAACCCCCCAAAAATCTATTTTAATTCCAGGTTGTAAGGCAACAAAATAGGAAAAATGCCAAGGGGGTGAATACTTTCGCAAGCCACTGTATGCACTGCATGTTAGCTGAAGGTAAAGTATGCCTGGGCCCGTATTCATAAAGCCTCTCAGAGTGCTAATCTAGGATCAGTTTTGCCTTTAAGATCATAATGAATAATATCACATGGACAGGGGAGGAACTTATCCTAGATCTGTTCTACAGTCAGGAACCAAGTTTGTCTCTCAGAGCTGAGGATTGTCCTCCTGGGAAGCCGCTACTCTGGGAAGAGTTCAACAGGAAACACCATCCTAGGCAGAGAGGAGTTCACCATCGGAGCTCAAACTGAGGAGTGTGTGAGGCGAGAAGCGGAAGTATTTGGGAGAAGGGTCACTGTGGCACGCTATTTCCCTCTGGACTCCCTGGAGTGCGCTAAGCAGAGGTTGGCGTACAATGTGTCCATGTGTCCTCCAGGACCACACGTTTTCCTCCTAGTCATGCCACTGGACAGGTTCAGGGGGAAGGAGTGGATGGTGGAAGAGCAGCTGGAGTTTCCCATCGAATGTATCTGGCGATACACCATTGTACTGTTCACTGGGGGTGACGCTCTGAGGGAGTAGGACTCGAGGATAGAACAGCTCTTGGAGAGAGAAGTCAGCTGGAAGCAGCTGGTGGAGAAATCCAATAACAGGTACCATGTGTTTGACAATGTGAGCAGGGACGAAGATGGCACACAGGTCAGATGGCTGCTTGAAAGGACAGAAGAGGTAGTGTCGGGAAATGACGGCAGCTGCTTTGAAATCAATGAGAATGCCTCTGAAAAATTTTAACACAAGAGGAGGGAGATTGAAAAAAGGGCAGAGGGTAGACTAAAGATGGTTCAAAGGACAGAGACACTTAGAGCTCTTCTTCACTCAGGTGAGAAACTGTCATTTCAACCAAAAATACAGTACATATTTATATTTGATCCATAACAAACCACTGTATTTTGGTTAGTTTTGGGTGAGATATTTTGTCTCTCTGTCTCACTCATTTAAGCATCCCACAGACTGACAGAGCTAAGGATTTTGCTCCTAGGGGGAAAATATACTGGGAAAAGTTTGACAGGCAACACCATTCTTGGCAGGGTGGAATTTGTACGTTTGACCAAGGCGTGCCAAGTGGGTGGGCGGCGGGTGACCGTGGTCGATACTCTGGGCTGGGACTGGCGCTCCGTGCAGGACACGTCTGAGTGGATGAAGCAGGAGGTGGTACGCAGCGTTCAGAACCTCACACCCTCCTCCCCGTGGTCCCGGGTGACGTGACCTTCACAGAGAGTGACAGGCGAGAATTGGAGCAACACCTGGTACTGGGCCTAGGGACGTGAACCCGCACCCTGGTACTGTTCACCATGTGGGACTGCTTCAGAGGTCACCCCTGAGGAGCACATCGAGAACTAGGGTGCCCTCCGGTGGCTGGTGGAGAAAAGTGGGAACAGATACCACGTCATGGAGAATGAAAACCCAGTGAACAGCCAACAGGTGGCTGAGCTGCTGGAGAAGATTGAGGAGATGGTTGTAGGGTACGAAAGCGAGCTCCTTCTCACAATGTACCAGCAGGCAGAGGAAAGCAACCAGGAGCTAAAACTGTTATGTGAGGACAACCTAAGAACAATGGAGAGTATGAGGGAGTCTATCAAAGAGAGGGAGGAGAAAATTAAAGTGATGGAGGACAGCTACAAGAAAGATGTGTGTAGAGAAGGACAAAATCAGCAATGAGATGGAAACTCGTTTTAAAGCGGACAACAGTGGTGTATCACTGCACAGATAAATGCACAATAGATGAAACATTCTGTAAGCCAATAACTATTATTTTGGCAGTGCAGATAAATATATAGATCCTTAACCTAAAACAGCCTGCAAATGGGAGGGGGGGTTGTACTAAGCTAACATATGGAATTGTTTTAAGATGGTTAAACCATGGATCATGGATCATTGAGCTATTTGATTTTGAATTTTAAGACCCCTTTAGGTATCCCCAAAAACACAAAAAATATTGAATTTTGCCTTTACTACTATAGCCTATAGAAACACATTGACTAACACAATCATAAATGGCAAAAAAGACAGTCAAAAAATACATCATAAGGAATAAGGTTTTGAAGTGTCTGTCCTATAACTGGTGCTGGCTGAGGCTAAAACTGGCGAGTGTAGATAGTATAGGGATATTGTTATCCACATCAAAGAGTCAGAGGTCACCAAGTGCAACATAACTTCAGCATGTAACTTAGCTAGAAAGATGTGTTGGCATCGAGTAATTGTCTCTGGCCACCTCCCAGTTAGGGGGAGTGATGAGCTCTACAGCACTCGCACAACTCAATCGCTTGTTGAAAACTGTTTACTGCCCTGCCAAAAGATAGAATTTGTAGATAACTGGCCCTCTTTCTGGAACTTCCCCACAAACAGGGCCAAGCCTGGCCTGCTGAGGAGTGACGGACTCCATCCAAGCTGGAGGGGTGCTCTCATCTCTCAACATAGACAGGGCTCTAACTCCTCTAGCTCCACAATGAGACAGGGTGCAGGCCAGGAAGCAGGATGTTAGCCAGCCTGCCAGCTTGGTGGAGTCTGCCTCTAGCACAGTGAGTGTAGTCAGCACAGCTTTCCCCATTGAGACCATGTCTGTGCCTCGATCTAGGTTGGGAAAAACTAAACATGGCAGTGTTCGCCTTAGCAATCTCATTGGAATATAGACCTCCTACATTCCTGTCATTATTGAAAGAGATTGTGATAATATCTCACATCTCAAAACAGGACTACTTAATGTTAGATCCCTCACTTCCAAGGCAGTCATAGTCAATGAACTAATCACTGATCATAACCTTGATGTGATTGGCCTGACCAAAACATTGCTCAAGCCTGATGAATTTACTGTGTTAAATGAGGCCTCTCCTCCTGGTTACACTAGCGACCATATCCCAAGCGCATCCCGCAAAGGCGGAGGTGTTGCTAACATGTTTTCGTCTTTTGAGCTTCTAGTCATGAAATCTATGCAGCCAACTCAATCACTTTTTAAAGCTACTATTTACAGGCCTCCTGGGCCGTATGCAGCGTTCCTCACTGAGTTCCCTGAATTCTTATCGGACCTCGTACTCATAGCAGATAATATTACATTTTATGGTGACTTCAATATTCATGTGGATAAGTCCACAGACTGGAAGTCTTCCAACTAGCTTGAAAAGACAGTACCATGCAATATCAAAGAGCCCCTCACTGCTGCTCAATCAGCCTACTTTTCCAACCTGATTGAGGATAATATTTTTTATACTGTCGCAAAGCTAACTAAAAAGCAGCATTCCCCATGTGAGGATGGCCTTCACTTCAGCAATGTGGAATTCATGAATTTCTTCGACAAAAAGATCCTGATCATTAGAAAGCAAATTACGGTCTCCTCTTTGAATCTGCGTATTTTTCCAAAAGTCCGTTTTCTGAGTCTGCACAGAACTGCAAGGACCTAGGATCAATGGAGACACTCAAGTTTTTAAATCGTGTATCACTCGACACATTCACAAAAATCATGGCCTCTAAACTGTAATATTCATATGTGTCACCATACTGAATTGTAATTGGATGCATCATACTGTGCAATGATTGGTTAAGACCACCCAGGTGGTGAGGTCATTCTAAGATGATCATGGCCAGAGACACATGGACATGCAAGTTATAGCTAGTTAATAAAGAGCTACGTTTATAAATATCCTGTCGTCCTGCATTTTATTATTTTGTACAAAGCGTACAAAACAAGACATGGTGTCAGAGTAAAAGGACTAAAAGATGGATTTTGCTGGAGTTCCTTCACCTCGAATGGATTGGGGGTCTACAAATCTACCCGATGCATGGCGTAAGTTCAAACAGCATGTGGAGCTGATGTTCACGGGTCCTCTGAAGGAAAGAGGAGAAGAGGAAAAGTGCAGCTACCTGCTCCTCTGGATCGGTGAAAAAGGGAGAGACATTTACAACACATGGACACTTACCGAGGCTGAATCAAAGGTACTGAAAACATACTACGATCGTTTTGAAGCATATGTTTTGCCAAAGACCAATACAATTTTCGCTAGGTACAAATTCCATGAGAAAGTACAAGGCGCTAGTGAATCGTTTGAACAGTTTGTCACTGAGCTGCGTCTGCTTGTGAAAGACTGTGATTATGCAAACAAGGATGAGATGGTCAGGGACCGTATTGTATTTGGAATACAATCACCGCGAGTGAGAGAGAAACTTTTGAATGTTGGATCAGAGTTAACGCTGGACAAAGCTATCGACATAGCCAGATCTCACGAGCTAGCACAGGTTCAGATGAAAACCATTTCAGGCGGCAGCACGAGCGCATCACGTGAACAAGCAGTGCACGCAGTCAGGCAGACATCAAAGCACACCTCCAGTGCCCAGAGAGCATGTTTCAGAACGGAGACAGACAGAACTCCAAAACAGAGCGACACAGACTCCAGACGCCCCAAAACATGTGGATATTGTGGATACAAAGTGCATGGCGAACAGGGGAATTGCCCAGCTAAAGGCAAACAGTGTACTAAATGTGGAAAATGGAATCACTTTGCAAAAGTGTGCAGAGTTTACCGTGGAAAAACAGTACATACAGTGAGTGAAGATGAAATGTCAATCAAAGAGTCAAATGCTGATGAACTGTTTATTGATTCAGTGACACAGAAAAGTCAGATATCAGAGACAGAGCAAGCCTTTGCTGACATTGAGATAGGAAGACAAGGCACAGAGCTAAAATTCAAACTAGACACTGGTGCACAAGTAAACATTATTCCTCTGAGTAAGTACAGAAGCTTGACATCTGAGTGTGAGCTACAGCCCACCACGCGCAGACTGACTAGTTATGGTGGTGAACAGCTCCCAGTAAAAGGCACATGCACTCTCAAATGCAAATACAAGGAAAGGGACATGATGTTGGACTTTTACGTTGTTGACACTCGAGCACCTGCAGTGCTAGGTCTTAAAGCATGTTTAGACATGGACCTTATCAAGCTAGTTTTATCAGTGACAGCACCAGTAGAGATAGAGAATGTCATGGAGGAGTTTGCTGATGTTTTTACAGGAATAGGACTATTCCCAGGAGAATGTACCATTCACCTTGACCCAGACGCAACCCCTGTGGTCTACCCACCGAGAAAGATTCCACTTGCTCTCCGCGCCCGTCTGAAGAAAGAGTTGGAGAGCATGGAGCAATCTGACATCGTCACCAAGGTTACAGAACCGACGGATTGGGTCAACGCGTTAGTGGTGGTGGAGAAACCACGCACAGGCAAGCTCAGAGTATGTCTCGACCCAAGAGACTTGAACAAGGCTATCAAACGCCCCCATTACCCCTTACCGACGCTAGATGGCATCACACACAAGCTAGCGGGTGCACGCTACTTCAGTGTCATGGACGCCAGATCAGGCTACTGGGCTATCAAGCTCACAGAAGAGTCATCTAAGCTCACAACGTTCAACACACCGTTTGGACGCTACAGGTTCCGTCGCCTGCCTTTTGGGATTATCTCAGCCCAAGACGAGTTTCAGCGAAAGATCGACGAGGTGTACGAAGGCCTCGACGGAGTCGTGGCAATTGTGGACGACATCCTTGTCTATGGTCGAACCAAAGAGGAACACGACAGAAACCTCAACGCGATGCTGCAAAGGTCCCGCGAGAGAGGAGTCCGGCTCAACCCCGAGAAGAGCACAGTCGGCGCTACAGAGGTCAGCTACTTCGGACATCTTCTCACAGCGAATGGAATCAAGCCAGATCCGCAGAAGATCTCAGCCATAAAGGAAATGGAGCCACCAAAGAACCGCGCAGAGCTGGAAACAGTGCTTGGCATGGTCAACTACTTAGCCAAGTTCGCACCCAGCCTCTCCAATGCTAATGCACCCCTGCGTCAGCTGCTAAAGCAGTCCAGTGAGTTCCTCTGGGACAACCAACACGACATCGCTTTCCAGAAAGTGAAAGACTTGATCACGAGAGAACCAGGACCAATCCTTGCCTACTACGACCCCAACAAAGAGCTCAGACTCCAGGTGGACGCGTCAAAGTATGGACTAGGGGCAGTGCTACTGCAAGAAGGAAAACCCATCGGCTACGCTTCCAAATCTCTCACAGACTGTGAAATCAACTACGCTCAAATCGAAAAGGAGCTGTACGCCATTCTGTTCGGATGTAAGCGTTTCCATCAGTATGTCTATGGACGACAAGTCATTGTGGAATCAGACCACAAGCCCCTCGAGTCAATCATGAGGAAACCGTTAGCCGCAGCCCCGCCAAGGCTACAGAGAATGATCCTTCAACTACAAAAATACGACTTCACAATCACTCACCGTCCAGGCAAAGACATCCCTGTCGCAGACACACTCTCCAGGAAGTTTCTTACCTACAAGGACAGCAGCCTCAGTGAAGGCATGGACATGCAGGTGCACACTGTGTACAGCAACTTACCAGTTAGTGACACAAAACTGAAGGAGATCCGAGCAGAAACAGAAAAAGACACACAACTCACACAGCTGAGGAAAGTCATACAGTCAGGATGGCCTGAGGAGAGGAGAAAATGCCCTCAGAGCGTCTCAGAGTTCTGGAACCATCGTGACGAACTATCACAGATCAACGGAATCATTTTCAAAGGAGAGAAAATCATCATTCCTACCAGTCTCAGAGAAGAGATTTTGACAAAGATCCATGCTGGACACATGGGCATGGAAAAGTGCAAACAGAGAGCACGGGACATTTTGTTTTGGCCCGGAATGTGCAAACAAATAGAGGACATGGTTGGTAAATGCCCCACCTGTCTTGAACGACGCCCCTCGAACACCAAAGAGCCAATGTTACCTCACCGTATCCCAGACCGACCCTGGCAGGTCGTGGCAACCGATCTGTTCACGTGGAACAACGAGGACTACATTATAACAGTGGACTACTACAGCAGATACTTCGAACTCGACAAGCTTCACAGCACCACATCTGCAGCTGTGATACACAAGCTGAAAGCAGCCTTTGCCAGGCATGGCATTGTAGAGACTTTAATATCTGACAATGGGCCCTGTTACAAATCAAATGAGTTTGAATCCTTCACAAAAGCATGGGAGTTCACACACGTCACCACAAGCCCACATTACCCTCAAAGTAATGGCCTTGCTGAAAAATCTGTGCAGATCGCTAAATCACTCATGGACAAAGCAAAAGCAGACAAGAGAGACCCCTACCTCAGTCTCCTTGAATACCGCAACACTCCAGTTGACAACTTCAAATCACCAGCCCAGCTGTTGATGAGCCGCAGACTTCGCTCAATCCTCCCCAGCACCAACCAGCAGCTGCAACCTGAGGTCGTCAGCTACAAGGAAGTGCATGCAAAACGTGCACAGAGACAGCAACAGCAAAAGCGATACTACGACAGGTCAGCCAGACCACTGCCACCACTGAACGACGGAGAGTCAGTTAGAATCCAGGAGCATGGCTACTGGAAGCCAGCAGTCGTCATCCAACCAGCTGACACTGAACGTTCATATCACGTTCGCACCGCAGAAGGAGCGGTGTACCGCCGCAATCGTCGTCACCTACTGAACACAAAAGAACAACACACTGACGAGATGAACTGTTCCCCTGAAAGAGAACGGGATGGACTAAACACAGACACAACACAACATACACCATACTTACCTGCAACACCACAAGAACTGTTGACTGACACAGAAGCATGCTCAGCTTCATATCACACAAGGTCAGGAAGAGAGGTCAAGCCTAGAGCTGTCCTAGACCTGTGAAATGTCAAAGGGTGTAGGCGGATCGCTGCCCTAAAAGAGTTTCCAGACTGTAAACTTGTTATTGAAAGTTAACTTGAAATGCTTTGGTATTGTATTTGTTTGATATGTTGAGATGTCATTGCTACAGTGAAAAGCTGAGTTGCTGAGAAATATTTGTTCTAAAAATAACAATATGCTGAATCATTGTTTGTCTGTTATGTTGATGCAGTTGGTGCAGTTTAAATGGTTACTTACCTCGAGTTCAAACTACAGAGCATATATTCAAAAGAAACGCTTTATTGTTCCACATATTTTTTCTTTTTTTTAAAAGAAGGGGGATGTAATATTCATATGTGTCACCATACTGAATTGTAATTGGATGCATCATACTGTGCAATGATTGGTTAAGACCACCCAGGTGGTGAGGTCATTCTAAGATGATCATGGCCAGAGACACATGGACATGCAAGTTATAGCTAGTTAATAAAGAGCTACGTTTATAAATATCCTGTCGTCCTGCATTTTATTATTTTGTACAAAGCGTACAAAACAAGACATAAACCTTCTAGCTGCCTACTGGAGCCTATTCCAACTAAACTATTAAAAGAGCTACTTACTGTGCTTGGCCCTCCTATGTGGAACATAATAAAAGGCTCCTTATCCTCTGGATGTGTACCAAACTCACTAAAAGTGGTAGTAATAAAGCCTCTCCTGAAAACAAAACCGGCCTGTATCGAATCTCCCATTCCTATAAAAAAACAAAAAAAACTACTCACTGCCTTCCTGAAGACTAATAATGTATACGAAATGCTCCAGTCTGGTTTCAGACCCAATCATAGTACTGAGACTGCACTCGTGAAGGTGGTAAATTACCTTTTAATGGCGTCAGACCAAGGCTCTGCATCTGTCCTCGTGCTCCTAAACCTTAGCGCCGCTTTTGACACCATCAATCACTACATTATTTGGAGAGATTGGAAACCCTAAATGGTCTACATCTTGAAGAACGATCTGGGCTAAATGACCATGTACTCTTATAATCTCCACCGTGCACAGCCAGAAGAGGACTGGCCACCTCTCAGAGCCTGGTTCCTCTCAAGGTTTCTTCCTAGGTTCCTGCCTTTCTAGGAAGTCTTTCCTGGCCTCTGTGCTTCTACATCTCCATTGCTTGCTGTTTTGGGTTTTAGGCTGGGTTTCTGTATAAGCACTTCGTGACATCTGCTGATGTAAAAAGGGCTTTATAAATACATTTAATTGATAGATTGACTATATCTAGGAGATATTTTTGTTTTTTTGGACACATATTTGACCCCTTATTTTTGTAGCCACAAAACTACCTCCATACTTCCATTTGTTTGTATGGGTTACCTTCAGACGAGTCCCGTGACACTTGTGGGGGTCGTAGAGCACAACGGAGAACACCATCATATTACTTTGAAGCTCAAACGGTTCAGACGCTACAGATGTTTTTGTGAGAAGACTGATTTTCGGGATGTCTCATGGTCTGACAAACACCGCTGTAGCTCGGCCACTTTCCACCGCCGAATATACAACAGGTGTAGACTTTACCATGAAATGCTTACTTATGTGCCTTTTCCCAACAATGCAGAGTTAAAAAGTAAGACAAAATAAATAAATTGGCAAATAACAAAAAAAGGATATAGTAACACAATAAAATAACAATAACGAGGCTATATACAAGAAGTACTAGTACTGAGTCAATGTGCAGGGGTACGAGGTAGTTGTAGGTAATTGAGGTAATACAGTATGTACATTTATGCCGTTTATCCTATTGTGTTGCATTACAACCTGTAATTTTTATGGAATTTTATTTGATTTAATGTAATGGACATACACAAAATAGTCCAAATTGGTGAAGTGAAATGAAAAAATAACTTGTTTCAAAAGATTCAAAAAAATAAATTACGGAAAAGTGGTGCGTGCATATGTATTCACCCCCTTTGCTATGAAGCCCCTAAATAAGATCTGGTGCAACCAATTACCTTCAGAAGTCACATAATTAGTTAAATAAAGTCCACCTGTGTGCAATCTAATTGTCACATGATCTCAGTATATATACACCTGTTCTGAAAGGCCCCAGAGTCTGCAACACCACTAAGCAAGGGGCACCACCAAGCAAGCGACACCATGAAGACCAAGGAGCTCTCCAAACAGGTCAGGGACAAAGTTGTGGAGAAGTACAGATCAGAGTTGGGTTATAAAAAAATATCAGAAACTTTTAACATCCCACGGAGCACCATTAAATCCATTATAAAAAATTTTAAGAATATGGCACCACAACAAACCTGCCAAGAGAGGGCCGCCCACCAAAACTCACGGACCAAGCAAGGAAGGCATTAATCAGAGAGGCAACAAAGAGACCAAAGATAACCCTGAAGGAGCTGCAAAGCTCCACAGCAGAGATTGGAGTATCTGTCCATAGGACCCCTTTAAGCCATATACTCCACAGAGCTGGACTTTACGGAAGAGTGGCCAGAAAAAAGCCATTGCTTCAAGAAAAAAATAAGCACGTTTGGTGTTTGCCAGAAGGCATGTGGGAGACTCCCCAAACATATGGCACCGCCTGGTTTAGAGGTCCTGGATGGCAGGGAGCTCTGCCCCAGTGATGTAACCTCTGCAAGCGTCTTACAGTCGGAAGCCAAGCAGTTGCCATACTAAGTCAAGATGCTCTCAATGGTGCAGCTGTAGAACCTTTTGCCAAATCTTTTCAGCCTCCTGAGGGGGAAGAGGAGTTGTCGTGCCCTCTTCACTGTGTTGTGCGTCTCATCACTGTGTTGGTGTGTTTGGACCATGATGTGTGATGTGTGGACACCGAGGACATGTGTGGACACGAGGAACTTGAATCGCTCGACCCGCTCCACTACAGCCCCATCGATGTGAATAGGGGCATGCTCAGCCCTCCGTTTCCTTTAGTCCATGATCAGCTCCTTTGTCTTGCTAATGTTGAGGGACAGGTTGTTGTCCTGGCACCACACTGCCAGGTCTCTGACCTCCTCCCTGTAGGCTGTCTCATCGTCGTCAGTGATCAGGCCTACCACCGTCGTGTTGTTGGCAAACTTAATGATGTGTCTCCTGAGTGGCGCAGTGGTCTAAGGCGCCGCATCGCAGTGCTAACTGTGCCACTAGAGATCCTGGTTCGAATCCAGGCTCTGTCGCAGCCGGCCGCGACCGGGAGACTCATGGGCGGCGCACAATTGGCCCAGCGTCGTCCAGGGTAGGGGAGGGAATGGCCGGCAGGGATGTAGCTCAGTTGATAGAGCATGGCGTTTGCAACGCCAGGGTTGTGGGTTCGATTCCCACGGGGGGGCAGTATAATTTTTTAAAATATGTATTCACTAACTGTAAGTCGCTCTGGATAAGAGCGTCTACTAAAATGTAATGTAAAATGTGTTGGAGTCATGTGCGGCCATGCAGTTGTGAGTGAAGAGGGAGTACAGGAGGAGACTAAGCAGGCACCCCTGAGGGGCCTCTGTGTTGAGGGTCAGTGTGGCAGAGGTGTTGTAGCCTACCCTCACCCCCTTGGGGCGGCCCGTCCAGGGTCCAATTGCAGAGGGAGTTGTTTAATCACAGGGTCCTTAGCTTAGTGATGAGCTTGTAGGGGACAATGGTGTTGAACGCTGAGCTGTAGTCAATGAAAAGCATTCTCACGTAGGTGTGGGAAAGAGCAGTGTGGAGTGCAACTGTGGATCTGTGACATATTCATTTAGAATGATTCCTTCATCATTTATTTTATTTGCCAGAAAGGCCTGTCGTTAATTAAATAAAACAAGAAGCCAAACTTTAAAGTACATGAAGACTGTTTTAAATGAAAATGTCCTTGGATGAATTGGCCAGTGCAAATGCAAGACAATGGGCACAGCATCAGTAGTGTGACTACTATACAATAGCACTTAGCAGCTACCGTAATGACATATTTTACAGTAAAATGTATTATATGAAATATATCAGTACTGTAATCTGATATTTCCTGCATCAACCTTAGTGCCTCATACCAAATATACTACTATTTATTCTCTGGTGTAGAGGGTGAATTAGCCTTTCCCACAATATTCAGGTGGTTGAGTCGCGCCATCACCTTGGCACCAAGTCTATTGGTCTGAGACTTCAGAAATAACTCCAGCTGCTGCTCTCTTGATTCCCTGTAGAAGTTATGAGTAAAAGTTATACAAATATGAATAATCATACCTATTGTTCTTGTTTTGATTAGAAAGAGAAAGAATCATAAAGTGTGTGTGTGTGTGTGTGTGTGTGTGTGGACGTGTTTAACTATACTTGTGGGGACCATATTTCTAGGGGGTTTAGGGTTAAGGTTAGAATTAGTGTTAGAATTAGGTTTAGGGTTAGGAGTTAGGGTTAGGAGCTAGGGTTAAGGTTAGGTTTTTGGGTTAAGGTTAGGGTAAGGGTACGGGTTAGGTTTAGTGTTAGGGAAAATAGGATTTTGAATGGGACTGAATTGTATGTCCCCACAAGGTTAGCTCCGCAAGACTGTGTGTGTGTCTGTGTGATAGTAGTTGATGCTACCACCAGATGCTGAGTGGATGGGAAGGGAACAGTGTTGTGTTCACCTGGAGGTATTGGCTGTACTCAGAGGCATCATCTGGGGAGTTTTACAGGGACTCAGGGAACTAGTGGAGGAGAAGCACAATGAGCTGTTGTTATCTCCACCTTTATATAACATCCTCTTTTACAACCCCAACCTGGCCAGAAGGAGGCAGTAGTACAGCAACATAATTATAATTCTGGATCTCTTGATTATCTCTGCATCATGCTGATGTAACTTCATTATTTGAGCCAAATTAGAAGAGATCATTTGATTATAATTTGATTTTTGACAAATCGAATTACAAACAATTAATATGCCCACCATCAATAGAAGTAATGAGACAATGACAAACCAAACATGATGGAAGCAACAGAAAATGGAGTGCATCACATGAATGCTAATTCAAGTTATTGATTGATGACAATTGGCAAGGACTCAAGGGAAGACACCGATTGAGTTGTAGGCTAAATTAAATGCCAGTATTCCTCATAGGGATTAGAGTTTAATTTAGTGCAAACACAGATGCATGATGCTCCTGGTCCTGCAGTGTGTGTGTGTTTGTTCGTGCGTGTGAACAGTATACCTGCTGTCATCTTTAGGTACATTCTCTGGCAGGGGAAACTCGGCTCGGATCATCTCAGTCGTGAGAGAGATTCCCATGCTTTCAAACCTGGTAAAACACATGTCAGTAATACAAACCTCTAAAATGGATTCCTGTTACTTTCAGTCAGTTTGTCTGTCAGTGTGTGTTAGTGCTTACTGTCCATCCAGTAGCTCCTCTGTCATATCTTCTGGAAGGCCATTCAGAGCTGTGGGCGCCATGGTGGGCAGAATGTCACTGTTGAAGGGGTCAGACCTGCTGGAACACACACATGGTCAGGTGGTAAAGACTCGGAGGCCATTAAAGGACTGGTACATTGACTGACTCAACTCTATTATCTCAACTTTATTTATACAGGTAACACAATTTCAGCCCATGTTGTACCACTGAGTATAAACATACAGGCTAACATTCGGTTGATGTTTGCAATATCTTCACGTCAGATGACTAGGCAGCCCTATGGTTTGTTGTAAAGGCCTACCTTAACTTTATAGGCAACATTTCACTTGGACTTGTTTGGACACTACTTCAACAAAGCAGAGGATATAGCGCTGGCTCTTAGTAACCCTGGTGTTGGAATGGATTCCAGAGAGGAGTCTGCACCATGGCCATAGATCTTAGACAAGGGAACAGAGTCCTGCCCCCCCCCCCCCCCCCCCTCACCCTGTAAATATTAAGTAAATCACTGTGTTTCCATTCATAAGTCTGTCTGTGAGACTTGCGATGGTCTGGACCTGTAGCTAATGTGCTACAGCTTAGCCTGAGCCATTCAAATGATCTGGAGGCAGAGATGAAGCCAGCAAGAACATCCTTAAAAGAAGTGGACACACACAAACACACTGAGCCAGCTGGAGGACGTTTGTGGATGACCTATAACCTACAGTGTACTTCCTGAGGAGCATAAGGGTTTACACATTCGTCAAGTCAAATGATCTGAGGAAGGGCAAGAGGTTTTTTAAGTGCTGCGTTGCAACTTACTGGTTGCGTGTGGTGCCTTAATTGAAGCTCTATGCAATCAATGGAAAATCTGAACATAATAGCAAAAACAATCCTAACTAACTATCTCCCACAGGAGGCTGCTGAGGGGAGAACGGCTCATAATAATGGCAGGAACGGAGCAAATGGAATGGCATCAAACACCTGGAAACCATATGTTTGATGTATTTGATCCCATTCCATTTATTGTACTCCTGTAATTCCCACGAGCCCGTTCTCCCCAATTAAGGTGCCACCAACCTCCTGTGCTATCTACCTATCCATAGCTTCCCAGTACCACAACACCTCGGCTGTGAGCTGTTCAAACAAGATGAGCTCATAAGACAAGTGTTCAGTTGTGTGTGAAGAAGAACAGTCTATACTTTGTACTGTTCGCTCAAGAACACATAGTATAGATGAGTTAGTACATCATGATCATTAGACACTGTCAATTTAGCTGTCACTTTACGCAGCTGTATGTGTAATGTGAATGGTAGACAGCCCTGTAAAGTCTGTGTTACTGGATCTTTACATGCGCGGGGCCCAGCTACTGGTGAGTGTGGGAGTGTTGGCCAGAGCGGCTAGGGCAGCCGATGGGAACTTCTTCCAGGTCATCACGCCTCGGATCACATCCTGCAATTTGATCAGGATAAAGAACACAGTGTAATTGTTGTAAAAACGGCTTTGACTTTAGTCCCAATACCCACAAATGTCCACATTGTGTGAACAATCAAGGAATTATATTATATTTTGCTTAATAACTCCTGTTGATATGAAAGAGACTTACTGTTCGGTCCAAAAATGTCTTCTGAGTGCTGGGGGTGTGCATTCCAAACACAGAGGGCTTTGGAATGGTGTACCGGGGCAGTGGACACAGGTGGAACTCCAGGTCACACTCTAGGTAGAGAGGGTCCGCTTTGAAGGCATGGAGACCGGGGGCTGGGTTCTACAGAGCAGAACAAAGTCCAACATGGAACATGAACGGTATAAATGATCAGTACAAAATGATTCATAATGATTGATATTCTCAGGCCCAGTGAATGAATGATTCCACTATTGGAATGAGGAACAGCTAAATACTTTGATGGATGAGAAAGATGTTGAGGGAATCATCGGGACAGAGATTCCAACAAAACATTTACAACTCTATGCATGATAGTAACACCAATCATTATGACTACAGCTATTGTATACAGCCTTATAATGAACAGCCTGGAGATATTTACTAGAGATATGACAGATGTGGCCCATACTGTAGAATATGATAGAACACATTTATATATACAACAGTGGAGGCTGGTGGGAGGAGTAATAGGAGGACAGGCTCTTTGTAATGGCTGGATTGGAATTATTGGAATGGAGTCAAACATGTGGTTTCCATATGTTTGATACCGTTCCATTAATTCCATTCCAGCCATTACAATGAGCCCGTCCTCCTATCGCTCCTCCCACCAGCCTCCACTGAGATACTGTATATAAATAAATGTGTTCTATCATATTCTGTGATATTGCCTTACAAAGATTCTGAGGGGGTGTGCATAGGGGGGCTTCAGCAGGGCGGCTGGGGCCGTGAAGCTCAGACTGGGACACTCGTCCTCCTGCTCCACATCCTCTTCACCCTCTGGCTCGGCCACGGCACACCCCGAGGGAGAACGGATCACCCTGGGCAACAGTTCATCCTGAAAAATAAAAAAGATTGATCAGTCTTGTATAACAGCCATGCTGGCAAGAGTAGATATATACTATCAAGAATCCTATCAATGAGATTGGGCCAATCAATTAGAAGCTCTAGTTCTGCAATTGCAAAAATCCTATTTGACGTTGTCCTAAATTAAGATAAGATCTGACAGTTCTAGGATGTTTCTGTTTAGTATCATATAATAATAAGTAATGTTGTGGTAAAGAGTTTGTTAGAGTTCATATGGAGAGCTGCCCATAGCTGAGTAAGTGTTTGTATCATGGGAGCTAAGTGGGGACCATGAGCTCTGGAGAAGGGTGATTAATGGTTGTCTTGTCATGGTCTTGTCAACCATGGGAAACTATAGGAACATTTAAAAAATAATGGTTTGATTACATAAACAATGAGGTTATTGCTGTATCAGTTTGAGTAAATGCACACATGCTATTGGATGTCAGAGGAGCAGAGCAGATCATAGTCTCTGATAGTGACACCATTAAGTAATCAATCAAACCATTCAGAGTTCTCAGGGTTATTGCTGTTTTATGTCATTGTTTATGTTATATCACTAATATATCATCTCGTAAAAGGCTTAAAAGATTGACTTTGATGTATTTGTTTTTGTAGGAATGTATCTGTGTATCACACACAACCTAGGTAAACTTCCCACAGTGTTGGTGGTGAGTTGTCTCTTGGCTCACCTGTGCCCCAGTGCATAGCGTTCTGGGCTGGGTTGGGGGAATGTAGCTAGCTGCAGCCTCAAAGGCCGAAACAGGCTGGTACCCCATTAACTTGTAGTGCTGGGGAACCTTGAAAAACAACACAAGTAATGGGACAGAAGTGAGCATGTTACTGTACAATCTACAAGCAAAATCCCTGTCATCATCAGCAGTGACAGAAAGTAGCTAGTTGTTAGTGCTCCAATGTACAAGCAACCAATTATTCTTGATTCAGGCAAAGACCTCTCATGTAAACGTACCTTGAGATTGAAGAATGGAGTGTGTGGTTTGACCAGGACCTCAATAGGCCTGACAGGGACGGCACCCAACGCATTGGGAGCCTGGGCATACAGTATAAGGCAAACACTGTAAGTTATGGTCATTTTCACTGTATCATTTCAATGAATTTGTAACAAGCTACTGGGCAAATCAAATCAGTGTTACTTCTTTGCAAGCAGTCCATGCAAGAACAAGATGGCTTTTTATCAAAGTGCACTGCACTCACCAGTTCATCAGACTGGTATGGAAGAGAGAAGATAGGAAATGTGAAAGGAATCACGTTGTCTGGTGAGATCTTCGGGAGATGAGAGGTCTCCTCCTCAACTGAAAAAGAAAAATGCATGCATCTTGCTTGCTTCCAACATCACAACGACTTGGAGGTAAAATAACTTTAAGATAGATTTTTATTTTGGAGCCACAAATGTGTGTGCTGCGTCGTTCAGGTTTGTATTTTGAGCATAGAGAACATTTTTGCCCTGTGGGGTCTCAACTGTGCAATACCTCTTACTCCTTTGGACAGGCGCTTCAAGCTTTGAGTCAGCTGCCTCAACGAGACAAGTCTGTTGTTCATACGACATCGAATCACCACCTGAAACACATGGTGCACTCACTTAGAAGTCGTGTTGTTTGGAAAGGTTATGCATGTTTATAAGTAAAACCTCTTTGTGCTGTATGAAATCTGTAACAGTACATATTTCTTGCTCAAATAGAGAATTATATAAATACACAACAACAACAAATATTTTCAGGTATGCATTGGAAGAAATATGATATTAAAGAGCTCTACAGGATCGGTGTCCCGTATACGGGACGGTTGAGCTAACGTGCGCTAATGTGATTAGCAAACTTTCCAGGACATAGACCTGTCTTAGATGGGCAGAAAGCTTCAATTCTTGTTAATCTAACTGCACTGTCCATTTTACAGTGAAGAAATACCATGCTATTGTTTGAGGAGAGTGCACAACAACAAAATACTTATCACGGCAACTGGTTTGATACATTCACCTCTGAAGGTAAATAATGTACTTAAATTCAGTAATCTTGTTCTGATTTGTCATCCTAAGGGTCCCAGAGATAAAATGTAGCATAGTTTTGTTTGATAAAATCTATTTGTATATTCAAATGTAGGAACTGGGTTCTACAGTTTGAACCTCTGCTGTCTCTGGCTCCACACCCACCCTGCCCGGCCATCTAGATGTGTGAAAGTTAGTGTATAAGCTAATGATCCATCATGTATGACATTCCTGGGAGTGTGTAAACTTACATTTTGCACTACCATATAATTTTTGTATGTTCTCTATAGTTATGTACTTGAAAATGTATCAATTGACCAATTCGGCAAGTTTGTGCAGACTTTATACAAAATAGTCCAGTATTGCAATGATTCACTGGATCACTCCGAAACTTTGCACACACACTGCTGCCATCTAGTGGCCAAACTCTAAATTGGGCCTAAACTGCAATATTATATTGTGGCCTTTCTCTTGCATTTCAAAGATGATGGAACAAAAAAAAACACAAAAAAACATGATTTCTCTTTTACCAGATCTAATGTCTTATTTTCTCCCACATTAATTTCACATGTCCACAAACTTCAGTGTTTCCTTTCAAATGGTATCAAGAATATGCATAACATTGCTTCAGGTCCTGAGCTACAGGCAGTTAGATTTAGGTATGTCATTTTAGACGAAAATTTAAAAAAAGGGTCCCATCCTTAAGAGGTTAAAGAGAACCAGAACTTAGACATTGTCAGCTTTCCAACTGCCTATGAGGTATTGAATAACATAGTGGTTTTACAGTTTGGCATTTGATTGGATGTAGTAAAATGTATGCTACTTCATTAAATATACAGTGGGGAAAAAAAGTATTTAGTCAGCCACCAATTGTGCAAGTTCTCCCACTTAAAAAGATGAGAGAGGCCTGTAATTTTCATCATAGGTACACGTCAACTATGACAGACAAATTGAGGGAAAGAAATCCTGAAAATCACATTGTAGGATTTTTAATGAATTGATTTGCAAATTATGGTGGAAAATAAGTATTTGGTCACCTACAAACAAGCAAGATTTCTGGCTCTCACAGACCTGTAACTTCTTCTTTAAGAGGCTCCTCTGTCCTCCACTCGTTACCTGTATTAATGGCACCTGTTTGAACTTGTTATCAGTATAAAAGACACCTGTCCACAACCTCAAACAGTCACACTCCAAACTCCACTATGGCCAAGACCAAAGAGCTGTCAAAGGACACCAGAAACAAAATTGTAGACCTGCACCAGGCTGGGAAGACTGAATCTGCAATAGGTAAGCAGCTTGGTTTGAAGAAATCAACTGTGGGAGCAATTATTAGGAAATGGAAGACATACAAGACCACTGATAATCTCCTTCGATCTGGGGCTCCACGCAAGATCTCACCCTGTGGGGTCAAAATGATCACAAGAACGGTGAGCAAAAATCCCAGAACCACACGGGGGGACCTAGTGAATGACCTGCAGAGAGCTGGGACCAATGTAACAAAGCCTACCATCAGTAACACACTACGCCGCCAGGGACTCAAATCCTGCAGTGCCATACGTGTCCCCCTGCTTAAGCCAGTATATGTCCAGGCCCGTCTGAAGTTTGCTAGAGTGCATTTGGATGATCCAGAAGAGGATTGGGAGAATGTCATATGGTCAGATGAAACCAAAATATAACTTTTTGGTAAAAACTCAACTCGTCGTGTTTGGAGGACAAAGAATGCTGAGTTGCATCCAAAGAACACCATACCTACTGTGAAGCATGGGGGTGGAAACATCATGCTTTGGGGCTGTTTTTCTGCAAAAGGACCAGGACGACTGATCCGTGTAAAGGAAAGAATGAATGGGGCCATGTATCGTGAGATTTTGAGTGAAAACCTCCTTCCATCTTGCTGAAGATGAAACGTGGCTGGGTCTTTCAGCATGACAATGATCCCAAACACACCGCCCGGGCAACGAAGGAGTGGCTTCGTAAGAAGCATTTCAAGGTCTTGGAGTGGCCTAGCCAGTCTCCAGATCTCAACCCCATAGAAAATCTTTGGAGGGAGTTGAAAGTCCGTGTTGCCCAGCGACAGCCCCAAAACATCACTGCTCTAGAGGAGATCTGCATGGAGGAATGGGACAAAATACCAGCAACAGTGTGTGAAAACCTTGTGAAGACTTACAGAAAACGTTTGACCTGTGTCATTGCCAACAAAGGGTATATAACAAAGTATTGAGAAACTTTTGTTATTGACCAAATACTTATTTTCCACCATAATTTGCAAATAAATTCATTAAAAATCCTACAATGTGATTTTCTAGATTTTTTTTTCTCATTTTGTCTGTCATAGTTGACGTGTACCTATGATGAAAATTACAGGCCTCTTTTTAAGTGGGAGAACTTGCACAATTGGTGGCTGACTAAATACTTTTTTTCCCCACTGTAGCTGACCTCAGGAATTCCCATCCCAGACATACTACAGGAAATGTCCATTCTTAGCTTCTTACTACTTTCATTAGACTGGACTGTGCCCCACTACAAAACTACTACTACACCATCTTATGACATGGCTTAAGATCGTTATCAAAGAGAGTTTACACACTGCCTCACAGGGTTTTGGATTGTGGTTTGTGAGTGAAACCATTGTGTTGAGTGGGCTGGAATGAGGCACTCTATACCTATAGGGCCAAACCTAAGGCCAATGGAGTGAAAATGAGAGGACTAAGTACTGTACCTTGCGGGCTACCTGCTGGAAGAGCCTCAGAGCTCTCTGCCTGATCTCCAGATGACTGCTGGAGTAAATGCGAAAGGAAGGTGTGCCCATCGGTGCCTGGAAGGTACAAACAGAACAGACATTTTGATTTTTAAAAAATAAATAGATACAAGCAGCTCTCCTACTCGAGGAAAAATCACTCCGTTGAACGCCGTTTTGACTTCGACATGCTTACCTGACCTGTGTTATGCAGGACACGTCTGGTAGAGAGCTTAGGTTGATCTCTAGCAATGTCCCTCTCCTTCCTCACCTCTCCTTTTCTAACCTGGAATTAAGACGGATGTTTGTCATGTTCAGAATACGAGCAAGTGTGACTAACAGGGATCAATCCCGGGAGAATGCATTAGCCCACTAAGCGAAAGCCTAGGCATTTGCTCGGGGAGCCAATGCAACTCTTCAAGTCTCAGGTAAGGTTACTGATTATCACACTAGCATGGTCACCAAACAACCTCTGTTACACAAACGTATGAAACACAGACCAGCACACGGAAGAGGTGTAAAGGCTATTTTGGTTTCTGGCCTGAGCTCCAGATTCCAGAGAAGACACATGAAAGGAGTTTATCCAATCACCAAGTGGAGTGGTTGGCCTCTCTAAAAACAATGGCGGCTTGTAAAGAGCAGAGTGTGTAAATACAGCCAATAAACAGAGAGAAGGGAGAGGAAGTGCTGTTAAGTGTCCTGGGAGAGATCTGTCATCTGTTCCCCTTTAGAAGAAACAGCAATAGCAGCAGCTCTCGCTGACATTACAGTGTCATGTAAAGTTACAATGGTTGGATTTATACATTTACTGGCCGGTCTCAATAAAACTCAAATATAGTTGCACAGCCTGACTTTACGATATATTAAAGGAGAGCATAATACACTATATGTACAAAAGTATGTGGACACCCCTTCAAATTAGTGGATTTGTCTATTTCAGCCACCTCCGTTGTATAAAATCGAGCACACAGACATGCAATCTCCATAGACAAAACACTGGCAGTAGAATGGACTTATTGAAGAGCTCAGTGACTTTCAATATGGCACCGTCATAGGAGGCCACCTTTCCAACAAGTCACTTCGTCAAATGTCTGCCCTGCTAGAGCAGCACCGGTCAACTGTAAGTGCTGTTATTGTGAAGTGGAAACGTCTAGGAGCAACAATGGCTCAGCCATGAAGTGTAGGCAACACAAGCTCACTGAACGGGACTGCCGGGTGCTGAAGTGCGTAGCGCGTAAAAATGGTCTGTCCCCGGTTGCAACACTCACTACCGAGTTCCAAACTGCCTCTGGAAGCAACGCCAAGTGTCGGCTGGAGTGGTGTAAAGCCCACCGATATTGGACTCTGGAGCAGTGGAAACGCGTTCTCTGGTGTGATGAATCATGCTAACCATCTGGCAGTCCGACGGACGAATATGGGTTCGGTGGATGCCAGGAAAACGCTACCTGCCCCAATGCATAGTGGCAACTGTAAAGTTTAATGGAGGAGGAATAATGGTCTGGGGCTGTTTTTCATGGTTTGGGCTAGGCCCCTTAGTTCCAGTGAAGGGAAATCTTAATGCTACAGCATACAATGACTTTCTAGACGATTCTGTGCTTCCAACTTTTTGGCAACAGTTTGGGGAAGGCCCTTTCCTGTTTCAGCATGACAATGCCCCTGCGCACAAAGCGAGGTCCATACAGAAATCAAGATCGGTGTGGAAGAATTTGACTAGCCTGCACAGAGCCCTGACCTCAACCCCATCGAACACCTTTGGGATGAATTGGAACGCTGACTGCGAGCCAGGCCTAATCGCACAACATCAGTGCCCGACCTCACTAATGCTCATGGCTGAATGGAAGCAAGTCCCCGCAGCAATGTTCCAACATCTAGTGGAAAGCCTTCCCAGAAGAGTGGAGGCTGTTATAGCAGCAAAGGGGGGACGAACTCCATATTAATGCCTATGATTTTGGAATGAGATGTTTGACAAGCAGGTGTCCACATAGTTTTGGTCATGTAGTGTATATAAAACATAGTTACAATATGGTATGCAAACCGGAGAAAAACTGGATGCCCAGATTGCTGCACAAGTGATGAGAACTAAGCCAGAGCAGAGGGAAACATGAAACATGTTGGAAATACAACATATAGCAACAGTGTTTTATGATTATTATGACTATCATGATAAGTTACAAATCTTACCATATATTCATAATCTGCAACATCTCTCTCCTCCAAAACCTGCATTTTGGTCTGTGCCGAGACAGGGTCCATCCCAAGGTGAACTTGCCTTTATCAAAAAGAATCCTTCAACATTTATCTACAGTACAGTATGAGTGACCTATGACATTTAGTACATAATCATAGATATGTTAATCTACAGTGCCTTTGGAAAGTATTCAGACCCCTTGACTTTTTCCACATTTTGTTACATTACAGCCTTATTCTAAAATTGATTAAATTATTTTCCCCCCCTCATCAATCTACACACAATATGCCATAGTGGCAAAGCGAAAACAGGTTTTTAGAAATGTTTCCAAATGTATAAAAAAAATATTAAAAAAATACCTTATTTACATAAGTATTCAGACCCTTTACTATGAGACTCGAAATTGAGCTCAGGTGCATTCTGTTTCCATTGATCATCCTTCAGATGTTTCTACAACTTGATTGGAGTCCACCTGTGGTAAATTCAATTGATTGGACATGATTTGGAAAGGCACACACCTGTCTATATAAGGTCCCACAGTTGACAGCGCATGTCAGAGCAAAAACCAAGCCATGAAGTCAAAGGAATTGTCCGTATAGCTCCGAGATAGGATTGTGTCGAGCCACAGATCTGGGGAAGGGTACCAAATAATTGCTGCAGCATTAAAGGTCCCCAAGAACACAGTGGCCTCCATCATTCTTAAATGGAAGAAGTTTGGAACCACCAAGACTCTTCCTAGAGCCGGCCGCCCGGCCAAACTGAGCAATCATAGAAGAAGGGCCTTGGTCAGGGAGGTGACCAAGAACCCGATTGTCACTCTGACAGAGCTCCAGAGTTCCTCTGTGGAGAAGGGAGAACCTTCCAGAAGGACAACCATCTCTGCAGCACTCCACCAATCAGGCCTTTATGGTAGAGTGGCCAGACTGAAGCCACTCCTCAGTAAAAAGGCACATGACTGCCCACTTGGAGTTTGCCAAAAGGCACCTAAAGGACTCAGACCATGAGAAACAAGATTCTCTGGTCTGATGAAACCAAGACTGAACTCTTTGGCCTGAACGCAGGAGTGGCTTCAGGACAAGTCTCTGAATGTCCTTGAGTGGCCCAGCCAGAGCCTGGACTTGAACCCGATCGAACATGTCTGGAGAGACCTGAAGATAGCTGTGCAGCGACGCTCCCCATCCAACCTGACAGAGCTTGAGAGGATCTGCAGAGAAGAATGGGAGAAAATCCCCAAATTGTTTTATTTTTATTTAACCTTTATTTAACCAGGTAAGCCAGTTGAGAACAAGTTCTCATTTACAACTGCAACCTGGCGCAGGTGTGCCACGCTTGTAGCGTCATACCCAAGAAAAATTGAGGCTGTAATCGCTGCCAAAGGTGCTTCAACAAAGTACTGAGTAAAGGGTCTGAATACTTACGTAAATTTGATATTTTGCATTTGTATATTTAATACATTTGCAAAAATTTCTACAAACCTGTTTTTGCTTTGTCATTATGGGGTATTGTGTGTAGATTGATGAAGAAAAAAAACAATTTAATACATTTTGTAATGTAACAAAATGTGGAAAAAGTCAATGGGTCTGAATACTTTCCGAATGCACTCTATATGACTATTAATGTGAGTAAATTATGGATCCTCACCATCTGAGATGATTGGCTCTCTCCTCCTGGATGTCCTGTCGAACCCTGGTCTCAAAGAACGCCTCCTTCATCTGTCTCGTCTGGAGGCCCAGCTTAGGTTGGGACATCATGGCTGAATTGTGAGGGGGAAAAAATATATATATATGTAACTTAGTAACAGCAAATACAGTCCACGGCAGACCTAAACGGCAATGAATTAAGCATTCCAGACGTTGAATCATCTGAGTTAGCTTTCAGTCATACTAGCAAACAAGTCATCCAACAAACCTGGTTTCTCCCCTCTTTACATTAAGTGAATATTGAATGACACTCCTTTATCTCTTAGAGAAAATCTAATGTATGTTGATTACTTGTGTGGAAGTTCATTACTTATGTGAAAGTTGATTAATGGTGTGAAAGTTGATTACTGGTGTGAAACTTGTCCAGGTACCTTCCCTCAGGTCTTTAGAGCTCAGTTTATCAGTCTGTTGTATTAGTATCTTGGCCACTCCAGCAGGGGTGGACACATCAACTGCAGTCTTCAGGCTCAGCTTCACATCACTCTCTCTTTTCTCCCTTACAGTCTATTGAAATCACACAATACCAATCACACACCAGATATGTTCATATTCATATGATTACCTCATTATCTACATCATAGTATAGTCTGCTAAATGAACTGGAGTGAGTTTCTTAAAAGCCTTGTAGCTACCATTGTAGTTTATTTCTAGCATGACTGTATCTCTGTGCAGCTGGGTTTTCAAGATAAATAAGGTGTGATGTTAGCTAGAAGGCTTTCTGGAAATGCACCCTTGCTAAGTACAGCAGGAGTTAAATGCTTGCATTACCTTTGACTTTTCAGGTGTCCGCATTGACCTCTGCTTGGTTTTGGTCAGAGGCTGTCTCAAGGAGACAGGTGGAGGCCCTCGACTGTCAACAAACAGAACTTCTCTTGCATGTCCCATGTCTTTCTCCTGTTGACTGGGTCAGAAACAACACCAATAAATGTATGTAGCATGTTTCCTGCAGTCAAATGACCAAATTGCCCTCTAGTGGCCTCATCGGTGGAATGTTATTAATATTTGTTTAATAATTTGACAATTCATAAACATTATTTTAAAAAGCCAGTGGAAAATCTGGTGTTTCTCTGTCAAACGGTTTTTGTAATATTTCAGTCTTCTGTGATGTGTAATATTGTGACGCAAACTCAAAATGTAATACATTTCAACTCTATATCTGACATGGTACAGGTGTCTTCTTTTTTTAAAGCCCATAACCATGTGTGTGAGGTGTATACTTTTGTTTCTAAGTAGATTTGTTTAAGACTACCAAGAAACACTCTGCGTGACCCTGATTTAGCCCACTGCAGTAAAATTTCAATAATAAACTTTTATTGTGGGTCCAGGGAGAAGTAAACATGGGAATATTTGATCCAAAGCACACACATTGAATGGATTGGATACCAATGCATTTTGATATGACTGCAGTTCCCTTGCTTGATGAATCATTAACTTATTTCAGTCATAACACAGGGGAGTAAAACTCGTCCACTGTCAGTGATGGAGTACACCCATTTTCTCATGGGAACTGAATCAAAAATTATATTTTATATACAGACTCGAAACAAGAACAACCTGTTTATCAGTATAAGTGACTGTGTGTGGTTTTGAGTCTGTAGCCCAAGACTAAACAAAGAAGTTAGCCATGAACAGAAATCAATGGAACAGAAGGGTATCATCATCATTTGAATCGTGCAGAAGAACCATATATGTGCATTTTTTTTTAAATGTAGATACACAGAATGCATCATTATAAAACATTTAGAAAAAAAAATGATTCAAGTATCTATCAACTGTAAAAATCCTAATGTGGTATATACACACTTAAAAACAGATAAATATTTGATTATAAGAAAATGGAACAGTATGCACTTGTATGGTTCTTCACTGCAAGGGTTCATTTTTATCTCTCTAAATGTTTGTACAATTTCCATTTTCAAAGTTTTCAGATGGAGAGTTTCAATACAGTACATGTGCAGCACTTGGTCTCTCTCTCACAACAGCAGTCGCTCTATGAAATGTGCGTAACCACTTAACAATCACGTTTCCATTCTTATCAGTAAAATAAATATATTTGGCTCAGTGCATTAATTGATGGAACTCACAATGACACCAAATAACAAGCAATAACGTGATACAAACCAAGAAAACAGGAACTTTGCTGACCATATATATATATAAATAAAATAAAAAAATAAAAGACTGGTATATATACGAGTCTTGTCATTGTAACTATGACCTGGTAAAAGTGACATAATTCAATATAATGTTTGATGAATTAACCTGTAACATTTCAAAATGGATCTGAGATACCTGAGAGCCAGGTGGGGCGAGGAGGACCCGCTGAGGGTGCAGACGTAGGGTTTGGAATTGAACTGGGAGATGACCACTTGTAGAGTGACCTGGGACGTGACATACTGGAACGGCCTGAATGTGACGGTCACCTCCACCTTCCCATTGGCTGGAATCACTCCTAGAATCACACACAAACAAATGATTATACCGGTCTTGAATGTAACGCATTTGTTAAAGGAAAACAATACGTAGGCCTACCTAAACTCAACACTTCAATACCCTCAAACCATGGGAAACATGGAGAGATACTTTTTCAGACATCTCTACCCAGTCTGAGTACTAGGCTATTTGCGTAACCCCGGAAATCCATCATCACGCATTGCCTGGAAAGCGTCACCATCCATGCCAGAGACAAAACAACACAGCTCCCCCCTGTGCTAGATGCACTGAGTCCCTGACTGCTTTGTGTCAAGGTGGCAGTTGCAGACTATGAGCATCTTTCCACAGTAATTCAGACACAAGACATGATGGTGATGTTGAGGAATCACAGGTCAGGGCTAGGTAATCAGCTAATAATATTACGTGAGTTTATACAGGTGAGTCTGGGTCTCTGGGAGCCAGCAAAAAATGTTTTATGTGGTTCAACGTTTTAACTAATCACCTCAAGGAACTAACACAAAAACATAGCTGGAACCTTATTGTGAACCAGAAATTATCCTACCGTCAAATATTAAAAAATAAATTGATACATATCTGGCAAATAGACTCACAGGCTTAATACATTAATAAAATAATATATACCTACTGTAGATAGAATAATACAGGGGTTTTCCTCACTGTCTGTCTGAGTGAGCAGGTAGGATGTTGTTGCTATCTTGTTAAGGACTGTGTTATTACTACTTTATTCAGTGGCCTAATGTAAAGTGCTACCAAGTCTGCTGATTGGAGTTACCTGACAGGGGCTGGACCGAGAAGGCCTTGTGTGGCTGGATGATGTACACCTGGAACTCAAAGTCAATGGGACAGCTGCAGCTCAGAGGGATCACATGGCTGACACTGGAAGGTCAAAGACAGGTCAAAGGTCAAAGATAACAAGCATATACACCACCAGTCAAAGTTTGGACACACCTACTCATTCAAGGGTTTTTCTTTATTTTTTACATTGTAGAATAATAGTGAAGACATCAAAACTATGAAATAACACATATGGAAACATGTAGTAACCAAAGAGGTGTTAAACAAATCAAAATATATTTTATATTTGAGATTCTTCAAATAGCCACCGTTTGCCTTGATGACAGTTTTGCACACTCTTGGCATTCTTTCAACCAGCTTCATGAGGTAGTCACCTGGAATGCATTTCAATTAACAGGTGTGCCTTGTTAAAAGTTAATTTGTGGAATTTATTTCCTTCTTAATGAGTTTGAGCCAATCAGTTGTGTTGTGACAAGGTAGGGTGGGGTATACAGAAGATAGCCCTATTTGATAAAAGACCAAGTCCATATTATGGCAAGAACAGCTCAAATAAGCAAAGAGAAACGACAGTCCATCATTACTTTAAGACATGAAGGTCAGATAATACGGAACATTTCAAGAACGTTGAAACTGGTTCTCATGAGGACCACCACAGGAATAGAAGACCCAGAGTTACCTCTGCTGTAGAGGATAAGTTCATTAGAGTTACCAGCCTCAGAAATTGCAACCCAAATAAATGATTCACAGAGTTCAAGTAACAGACACATCTCAACGTCAACTGTTCAGAGGAGACTGTGTGAATCAGGCCTTCATGGTCGAATTGCTGCAAAGAAACCACTACTAAAGGACACCAATAATAATAAGAGACCTGCTTGGGCCAAGAAACACGAGCAATGGACATTAGACTGGTGGAAATGTGTCCTTTGATCTGGAGTCCAAATTGGAGATTTTTGGTTCCAACCGCTGTGTCTTTGTGAGACGCGGTGTTGGTGAACGGATGATCTCCGCATGTGTAGTTCCCACCGTAAAGCACGGAGGAGGAGGTGTTATGGTGCTTTGCTGGTGACACTGTCTGTGATTTATTTAGAATTCAAGGCACACTTAACCAGCATGGCTACCACAGCATTCTGCAGCAATACGCCATCCCATCTGGTTTGGACTTAGTGGGACTATCATTTGTTTTTCAACAGGACAATGACCCAACCCACCAACAGGCTGTGTAAGGGCTATTTTACCAAGAAGGAGAGTGATGGAGTGCTGCATCAGATGACCTGGCCTCCACAATCCCCCGACCTCAACCCAATTGAGATGGTTTGGGATGAGTCGGACGGCAGAGTGAAGGAAAAGCAGCCAACAAGTGCTCAGCATATGTGGGAACTCTTTCAAGACTGTTGGAAAAGCATTCCAGGTGAAGCTGGTTGAGAGAATGCCAAGAGTGTACAAAGCTGTCATCAAGGCAAAGGGTGGCTATTTTAAGAATCTTAAATATAAAATATATTTTGATTTGTTTATCACTTTTTTGGTTACTACATGATTCCATATGTGTTATTTCAGTTTTGATGTCTTCACTATTATTCTACAATGTAATTTTTTTTACAAATAAAGAAAAACCCTTGAATGAGTAGGTGTGTCCAAACTTTTGACTGGTACTGTATATCACACAGCCCGAGAGAGAAAGGACAACAGCCTACATGTTCATTGAGACCTACAATAAAATGTAAAGCTAAATCAAATTCAGCCAGCCACTCAGTTCAAAAGACAATCATTTTTATCAAGAGATAAAAATGCCCTCCTATAAAAAATTGTGGAAAGTGGATTGCGTCACAATCTGTAAAATGTTAATGTAAATAATTATTATATTGTATCTCTATGGCCTTACAAATGTTTATATTTGGATTTTTTTGAAATATTCTCTTTCCAAGTGTATTGTTTTGACTGAAGATTGTTGAACATGCAAGACAAATACTACTGACCCTAGCATATACCCCAGCATATGGCTTACTTAGAGAACTACGATTAGCTATCTACTGTGCAAATGGACTCTAATATATTGACTGCTCACCGCATCGTTAGTGTCAACAGAGATTATGAAAAACCAATGTTTATGATGCGTTACATGACCATAATAACACACTGAGTTTATTCCTCAAACAAGCCTTTGTTGCCACTCATCATGTTTATCTGGCAGGCTAATTCAGAAACTGGTGCACTTAGCAACTACTTAGCAGACTAGGCTGTAGCTGTAGCCTATCCCTTACGGAAAGAACATATGAATTTCACATGTGAAGTGTTCCAAAAACACATGATTTCACATGTGAAATTATGTGTTTTTTCTGTAAGGGATTTGAGTGGCCATGCACTCATGTACAATCCTCTTATGAAGGTTCATTGGTGGGTTTAAATACTATTCAAAGGGCAAAGATGCACAGTGAGACACGATTGTCCACTTCACCTCACCTTTGGCCCAGTGGAACAGCTGGTATGGTGATGTGTGTTGGGATGTGCAAGTCATCGATGATGGGGTAGGCATGGACTGGTACCTGTAAATTCTCTTCCCCCTGGAGAGAGATTGAGAGAGAATAACAATGCTCCCTGATGCATTCATTTCCTGGAGTTCTAAACAGGAGGGAACCTCCTAGCAGTAAGTACTCTGGTTCCAGATCAGTTTGCCATGGAGTGACAATGACCTTAGAAGTTTGCAAGACAGCACAAACAGATCTGGGACCAGGCTTACCTTGCAGCAACTATGGAGAGAAACGTTGACAACAAACAACATGTGATCCATAAACACAGCAAATCCCTCTTTTGATTGACAGTTGAATAGATTAGAAGTAGAAGTTGAAGAGATCACTGTCAGGCATGACGGCACGCGAACTTGATTAGAAATGAACATAGCACTGGATTCCAACCTTGCAATGAACCCGAATACAGTCGTAGAAGTAGCGCCATTCTTTAGGACAGAAGTGTACTTTCACTGTGTAGGACAGTCCGGGGACAAGACGATGCTGCATAGAATATCAAAATGGAGGAATTAACCATCAACACTGACACGCATACGAATCAAAGATCATAGACGGAATGCATAACATGACATCAAATAGTAATAAACAAACACCTTTTTTAAATATTTCGTTTGGAAGTGCTTTGTTTGGGTGGGGATAATGTGAATGTTGATCACTTCAGATGATATGTTGATAAGTTTCTGAGGAAGATTAAAACAAAGATGAATTACATGACGCCTTGTATAAGAATGTACTGGTACATGAAGTGCATATATCGGCAAAATCCATCTAAAGTCAGTGCTTTGTCTTTTGTTCTCTTGGAACAGTCAACACTCTTTGCTTCACTCACCAAGGTCCTCTGATAATCCTTCCCCAGTTTAAACCCACTGAAGTGAAGTGCTGAGGGTTCTGCATGGATTGCACTGTTGCTCTTGAGTTTGGTATAGGTTTCTGGAAAGTATAATATAAATGAGATGTCTTCACCATCTGCTTAGTCCCGTGTGGCTCAATTGGTAGAGCATGATGCTTGCAATGCCAGGGTTGTGGGTTTGATTCCCATGGGGGACCAGTACGGGGGAAAAGTATGAACATGTATGCACTCACTACTGTAAGTCGCTCTTGATAAGAGCATTTGCTAAATGAAGTAAATATTAAAACCCAAAACAAGTGGAAAATATTATCAAACGCCTGAGGAATCACACACTGCATAATGTAGGCTACGGTAACTCAGATAGCATCATGAGCATGCATATTATAGTTCTAGCCCTAGCGCTCTACTACAATAAACATATTATTCTTGACTGAATATAGCCTGTTAAATATATGACTGAGATGTATCAAATTGTTTAAGTGTAAGGGTCCTACGGGTCACCCGCCCACCCGACTAGAATCACTACTCTAGACGGGTCTGACCTAGAGTACGTGGACAACTACAAATATCTAGGTGTCTGGTTAGACTGTAAACTCTCCTTCCAGACTCACATTAAGAATCTCCAATCCAAAGTTAAATCTAGAATCGGTTTCCTATTTCGCAACAAAGCCTCCTTCACTCATGCTGCCAAACATGCCCTCGTAAAACTGACTATCATACCGATCCTTGACTTCGCCGATGTCATTTACAAAATAGCCTCCAACACTCTACTCAGCAAATTGGATGTTGTCTATCACAGTGCCATCCGTTTTGTCTCCAAAGCCCCATATAATACCCACCACTGTGACCTGTACGCTCTTGTTGGCTGGTCCTCACTACATATTCGTCGCCAAACCCACTGGCTCCAGGCCATCTATAAATCACTGCTAGGCAAATCCCCGCCTTATCTTAGCTCATTGGTCACCATAGCAACACCCACCCGTAGTCTGCGCTCCAGCGGGTATATCTCACTGGTCATCCCCAAAGCCAACACCTCCTTTGGCCGCAATTCCTTCCAGTTCTCTGCTGCCAATGACTGGAACAAATTGCAAAAATCTCTGAAGCTGGAGACACTTATCTCCCTCACTAACTTTAAGCATCAGTTGTCAGAGCACCTTACCGATCACTGCACCTGTACACAGCCCATCTGAAATTAGCCCGCCCAACTACCTCATCCCTATATTGTTATTTATTTTGCTCATCTGTACCCCAGTATCTCTATTTGCACATCATCTCTTGCACATCATTCCAGTGTTAATACTAAATTGTAATTATTTTGCACTATAGCCTATTTTATTGCCTTACCTCCATAACTTGCTAAATTTGCACACTGTATATTAATTGTATTTCTGTTGTATTTTTGATTTTTGTTTTGTTTTACCCCATATGTAACTCTGTGTTGTTGTTTTTATCGCACTGCTTTGCTTTATCTTGGCCAGGTCGCAGTTGTAAATGAGAACTTGTTCTCAACTGGTTTACCTGGTTAAATAAAGGTGAAATAAAAATAAAATAAAAATAAAATGAGGGACATTAGAGGGACTTATTTTTGTGTCCTCCACCAGTTGGCACAGGGGAAGAGGGGTCTTCTTCCTTTGACTGTCTGTGAATGTCTCTGATGCAGAGTGTGCCACTTCCATCACTTCTCCATTAAAAACAGGGCTGAAGAAGATAGCAAACAATATCACAATTCATATCACATCAGATATGTAACGTTAAACGCTTGCATTTCAAAGATGCAATGTTGTCCATATGATAATGAAAAGAACCAAATGACACAAAGCTAGCAAGCCAACTTTGTGCATGTGCAGCTACTGTGGTTGACACAGGAAAGTAAGCAAACTAGCTAGGGACGGGTTAGCAAGAAAGAGTGGAAGCTAGCAGCTAGCAGAGAGAAACAGCTAGCAAAGAAAAACAGCTAACGTCGTTAGCTAGCTTGTTATCAAACTTAATCAAACAGTTGTTTTATTTCGATTTGGTAACGTTAGCTCATAAACAACACACGTTTTTATTCGTTGCATGATGTGGGTGCTTTTCAAGGTTGAAAACTGAACGTACCTTTTGTTTCACTGATAGAACATCCACCAAACACTCTCGTCACCATAGTGATTCTTCCGTGGGGCGGGATATTTTTTCAAGGGTTAGTATTAGCAAAGAGTTTCTAAACCCAGAGGCGCAACATCTGGGAACGCTTGCGAAACAGGCCAAGCAGACAAGACCGGGGTTTGGGGTTTATGAAGTCAATGAGATAAGTATAAAAATATTCATTTGTTGTACATTTTCTCGAAATCTAAAGGCACAACCTGGAGTCGAGACATCGTCTTAAGTAGTTGAACATGGTATTACTACAACCTCGTGAAAGTGACACACTGACACGTTTTCATTTTTGTCAAAAACAACTTTATATCAAAAGAGTGCCTTTGACATGACGGTCTGCACATGTGCAGTACAGCGTGAGACGACCATTAGACACAATGACGTATTTCTGCGCATGAGTTTAGCGAGCCAACGTTGCCATGACTTCGCCTACATGCGTTATCGGGGATTTATATTGGAGAAGCAGTTTCTGCCTATCTTCATACTGTACTGTCTTTGGTACTAGTCTATTATAAAATTGGGCAGGTGTAATAACTGCTCAAACAAAACACATGCAGTTGGTTTGGACAAAGCCAGTGGATGCTGTTTGATGACTTGCTGGTTTGAATTGGACGATTATTTCAGACTTTTAGTACCGAAAGTCAGTTTGCAGTTTATTAAAGTCTATAATTTGGTTACAGTTTTCTGGTATATGATGCTTGTGACTGACAAAATGCACATTGGAATTATTGGAATCCTACTGGGCATGTACTCAGTGGCGGCTCCTGAAAAAATTCTCAGGGGGGGCAATTTTTCTGATGATTTAGGTGACCTACACACATTTTTAAAAAGATATGTCCAGCAACAACATGAAGACAGGGGCAGCATATAAGTCAATACCAGAAGCATTTATTGACTGATCTCAAAAGTGTTGGCTTACAAAAGCAAAATAAGTTATCACAGTAAAAATAATCAAGGGTGTTCTTTCACATTCCTCAACACTGCATAAACAATATGCATTTCCATAAACAAATGAAATATCAGCTGAAAATACAGCATCTTGGTATTTGTTCAGATTGCAGGATCAACAAGAGCTTTTACCACATTTTTTGATATTGTTTAATCTTACCTTATGGCCTGCACTTGCTTGTGAAGCTGTCGAGGGCACGTTTGATAAAGACAGCATCGATGTCCTTCTTCTGTAGCTTCTGGTACAGAATGTCGACGTGGGGCATGATTTTGTGAAAAAGCCGCAGGAAAAAAATTAAATCTTCATCATGTAGTATCCTCACGTAGCCAGCTGCCTCTCTCACGGTGTGCTGGTCAAATGAACCCAATGAACCCGTCCGGATGGCTTCAAAACATTCTATGAGGTCGTCTCGATTCTCGTAGACAGTGTTCACGACTCTGCTGTTGCTAACCTCATCGTTGTGGCGGCGGACAGCTAGCCTGTATCCCTCATCCAGTTGAGTGGCAATATTCACTCTCCCCAAAGCAAACAATCTCAAACAGCTATATGTGGGTCTTTGACAGCTCATTTTTCTTAATCTTTTCTGAAAGATGGTGCATGTCGGTTACACCAGTCGCTGTCCAAGCGGTGCTGTCTGCCTTGCCGCCTTCAGGGTGAAAGAGTAGTTTCTTAGTTACGTTCATGGTTACGTTACGTTACGTATGACGAAAGCGCGTAAGTGCAAGCCCTCAGAAACCCATAGAGATTGTATTGAAAGCTCTGATATTTGAAAAAAATATATTTTACATTAGAGGCTATGAGAGACGTCTGGGCGATTTTCAACCTGACTGAAATCGCCCCAAAACGGGCGGGGACATTTGAAGCACGACTTTAGCCTGATTGGACATTTAGTGGCAGATCAGGCGTCTAGATTAGAACACTGAACTACTGTTGCCGTGATATAATTGATTAGAAAAAAAATCCCTTCCTTTTCCCGTTTGGCAGTGCGTCGCCCATATCGCCCTAATGAACACACCGCCCCTGCATGTACTTGAAGGTAAGAATGAACGCGCGTGTTTGAAACAGCTGGGCATGTTTGGCAAAGGTACATACATATACACTGAGTGTACGAAACATTAGGAACACCTTCATAATACTGAGTTTGTACCCCCTTTTGCCCTTAGAACAGCCTCAATTCGTCGGGGCATGGACTACAAGGTGTCGAAAGCGTTCCACAGGGATGCTGGCCCATGTTGACTCCAATGCTTCCCACAGTTGTGTCAAGTTAGCAGGATGTTTGGTGGACCATTCTTGATACACACTGGAAACTGTTGAGCGTGGAAAACCCCAGCAGTGTTGCAGTTCTTGACACACTCAAACTTGTGCACCTGGCACCTACTACTACCATACCCCGTTCAAAGGCACTTACATTTTTTGTCTTGCCCATTCACATTTAAATTGACGCATACACAATCCATGTCTCAAGGCTTCAAAATCCATATTTAACCTGTCTCCTCTTCATCTATACTGATTTTAAGTGGATTAAACAGGTGACATCAATAACGGATCATAGCTTTCACCTGGATTCACCTGGTCAGTCTACTATGTCATGGAAAAATAATCTAGGTTGAAGGTTATGCCTTTAGATTTTGAGAAACTTTGCAAATAAGGAATACTTTTTTAATGTTTTGTACACTCAGTGACTTCAGAAATTATTCACACCCCTTGACCTTTTCCAAATGTTGTTGTTACAAAGAGGGTTAAAAATTGGTCAACTATCTACACAAAATACTTTCATGTCAAAGTGGGGGGGAAATGCTAACACATATTAGGAAGGTGTTCCTAATGTTTGGTATACTCAGTGTATATTAGAATCACCTTTGGCAGAGACTTTTCTACAGAGACTACAGCTGTGAGTCTTTTCTGGGTAAGTCTCTCTAAGACCTTTCCACAGCATGATTGTGCAACATTTGCCCATTATTCATTTCAAAATTCTTCAAGCTCTGTCAAATTGGTTGTTGATCATTGCAAGACAACCATTTTCAGATCTTGCCATAGATTTTAAAGCAGATTTAAATCAAAACTGTAACTCGGCAACTCAGGAACACTCCAGTGTAGATGTGGTCTTATGTTTTGTCCTGCTGAAAGGTGAATTAATCTCCCAGTGTCTGGTGGAAAGCAGACTGAAGCAGGTTTTTTTCTAGGATTTTGCCTGTGCCCATTCCAATGATTACAAGCATACCCATAACATGATGCAGCCACCACTATGCTTGAACATATGGAGAGTGCTACTCAGTAATGTGTTGTATTGAATTTCCCCCAAACATAACACTGTGTATTCAGGACAAAAAGTACATTGTTTTGTCAATGTTTTTGCTGTATTACTTTAGTGCCTTGTTGCAAACAGGATGCATGTTTTGGAATATTTTTGTTCTGTACAGGCTTCCTTATTTTCCCTGTCAATTAAGTTAGTATTGTGGAGTAACTACAATGTTGATCCATCCTTAGTTTTCTCTTATCACAGCCATTAAACTCTTAACTGTTTTAAAGTCATCGTTGGCCTCATGGCGAAATCCCTGAGTGGTTTCCTTCCTCTCCAGCAACTGAGTTAGGAAGGACACCGCTATCTTTTTAGTCACTAGGTGTATTGATACACCATCCAAAGTGTAGTTAATAACTTCACCATGCTCAAAGGGATATTCAATGTCTGCTTTAATTTTTTTTTACCCATCTACCAATAGGTGCCCTTCTTTATGAGGCATTGGAAAACCTCTGTGGTCTTTGTGGTTGAATATGTGTGTAAAGTTGACTGCTCGACTGAGGGACCTTACAGATAATTGTATGTGTGGGGTACAGAGATGAGGTAGACATAAAATAAAATAAAACTATTATGTGACTTGTTAACATATGTTTACTCCTGAACTTATTTAGGCTTGCAATAACAAAGGGGTTGAATACTTATTGACTAAAGACATTTAAGCTTTTCATTTTTTATTTATTTGTAAACATTTCAAAAAACATAATTCCACTTAATTCCAGTGACAAAAAACTCAATTGAATCAATTTTAAATTCAGTCTGTTACAACAAAATGTGGAAAAAGTCAAGGGGTGTGAATACCTTCTGGAGGCACTGTAGGCTATGGGGAGATGACACATGCACACATTATTTTTCTTTTTAACTATGAAAGGTTCAAGCAGACTGTGAGCCGTACATCATTCTTATTCGAGAGTACTGTTTGCCATATAATGCATGACAATAAACCACCAAACACATGTATACCCCCCCCCCCCCCCCCCCCCCCAAAAAAAGATAATGGTAACTGATTTTTTTTTCTTATACAGACTGCAAGGGTATGTGGGACCACTTGAATTGCTGGTCTCCTGCTTTTGTAGGGGAAACTGCATCACATAACTGTCCCAATTTCTTCAAATCAGAAGGTGAGAGACCCCCACCCCACCCCTGGCTGTTACGATGTGTGTGTTAGACCCCCACCCCACCCCTGGCTGTTATGTGTTAGACCCCCACCCCACCCCTGGCTGTTATGTGTTAGACCCCCACCCCACCCCTGGCTGTTATGCGTTAGACCCCCACCCCACCCCTGGCTGTTATGTGTTAGACCCCCACCCCACCCCTGGCTTTTATGTGTTAGACCCCCACCCCACCCCTGGCTGTTATGATGTGTTAGACCCCCACCCCACCCCTGGCTGTTATGTGTTAGACCCCCACCCCACCCCTGGCTGTTATGATGTCTTAGACCCCCACCCCACCCCTGGCTGTTATGTGTTAGACCCCCACCCCACCCCTGGCTGTTATGATGTGTTAGACCCCCACCGCACCCCTGGCTGTTATGTGTTAGACCCCCACCCCACCCCTGGCTGTTATGATGTCTTAGACTCCCACCCCACCCCTGGCTATTATGTATGTGTTAGTTAATGATCCACTACTAAGATAATTTGTTTCCATTCAATACAAAAATGTTTGTCTTTCTACCATAAACTGTTGATTGATGCTCATATATGCGATAGACTAAAAGGACAGAGGAGTGGTAAAGAGTTCATAAAAGGTCTGCTTGTGGAAAAAGCGGCATCATGAAGTGATTTATGACAACCTTACATAACACAAATGAAGCCTGCAAAAACTACTGCCTGCACTAAAATACCAGAGAGATTGAACCTGCGTACTATGTAGGTCTGTGTGTCTTAGAAAATATTTGGTCTGTTCCACCGTTGCTCTGCATGGTCAAGTTTTTTTACTCTGATGCCGACTATTTTGATGGCCATAATTCGTTTATTTGAACAGAACAGTAAGTAAGTATTGATGAGACTGTATGATTTTCCAGGTAAAGTGTACCGGAACTGCACAGACACGGGCTGGACGGACCCATTCCCTCCGTACGAGCATGCATGTTTCAACGAAACCTTACACTTACTTGGAGAGGTGGGTACATGTGTAATCTTAGTATATGCTACATCAATGGTTTTGTCTTTGATTCAGGACAAATACATAAAAATAAGGGAAAGCCATAGAAGTGTTGAGCAGTGATTTAAAAATACATGGACAATTTTCATAAAAATATATTCTTACACCAGGCCACTTTTTCCTCCCAGTCACATGACTCCCACATGTACTTCCCCTACGTGAAGACCATGTACACTGCAGGCTACGCTCTCTCTCTAATCTCTCTCACCATCGCCATCACCATCCTCTGTCTCTTTAGGTGAGAAACAGAGAATCAAGTCTAAGAATTATTATGATAAAAATATATGATAATCCATTTGGATACCCAATAAACCAGACTGTAACCAACATGCTTATCTTAATATTGTGTCTCAGTGGAGGATTAAACATATTACAACATGGGTGTCAAAAGCATGTTGGTCAAGGAGGACATTTACAGCTGCTTTGACACTTTTCCTGTTGTCTAGGAAACTGCACTGCACCAGAAACTACATCCACATCCAACTCTTTGTCTCCTTCATCCTGCGTGCTTCCTTCATCTTCATCAAAGACTCTGTGCTCTTCACCGATGAAAGACTTCTACCATTGTGACGACTACCCAGTACGTATCTACTGTACTTTGTAGTGACTGTCAATGCATGTGTAAATGGATGAACACATTGATAGAGAGAAATGTGTAATTTAGTGTGTGAAAGCAGAATAACTCACTTTTCTAACTCTTCAAAAAATTCCTGGTTTTGATAGTTATTAATCTTTCAACATGATATGAACATACTAAAATACCCCTCCTACACTATACAGTGCATTCGGAAAGTATTCGGACCCCTTGACTTTTCCACATTTTGTTACGTTACAGCCTTATTCTAAAATGGATTACATTGTTTTTTTCCCTCATCAATCTACACACAATACCCCATAATGACAAAGCAAAAACAGGTTTTTAGAAATGTTTGCAAATTTATGAAACATAAAAAACTGAAATATCACATTTACATAAGTATTCAGACCCTTTACTCAATAGTTTGTTGAAGCACCTTTGGCAGCGATTACAGCCTCAAGTCTTCTTGGGTATGACGCTACAAGCGTGGCACACCTGTATTTGGGAATTTCTCCCATTCTTCTCTGCAGATCCTCTCAAGCTCTGTCAGGTTGGATGGGGAGCATTGCTGCACACCTATTTTCAAGTCTCTCCAGAGATGTTCGATGGGGTTCAAGTCCAGGCTCTGGCTGGGCCACTCAAGGACATTCAGAGACTTGTCCCGAAGCCACTCCTGCGTTGTCTTGGCTGTGTGCTTAGGGTCGTTGTCCTGTTGGAAGGTGAACCTTCGCCTAAGTCTAAGGTCCTGAGCGCACTGGAGCAGGTTTTCATCAAGGATCTCTCTGTACTTTGCTCTGTTCATCTTTCCCTCAATCCTGACTAGTCTCCCAGTCCCTGCCGTTGAAAAACATCCCCACAGCATGATGCTGCCACCACCATGCTTCACCGTAGGGATGGTGCCAGGTTTCATCAGACCAGAGAATCTTGTTTCTCATGGTCTGAGAGTCCTTTAGCCAAACTCCAAGCGGGCTGTCATGTGCCTTTTACTGAGGAGTGGCTTCCGTCTGGCCACTTTACTATAAAGGCCTGATTGGTGGAGTGCTGCAGAGATGGTTGTCCTTCTGGAAGGTTCTCCCATCTCCACAGAGGAACTCTGAAGCTCTGTCAGAGTGACCATCGGGTTCTTGGTCAACTCCCTGACCAAGGCCCTTCTCCCCCGATTGCTAAGTTTGGCCGGGCAGCCAGCTCTAGGAAGAGTCTTGGTGGTTCCAAACTTCTTCCATTTAAGAATGATGGAGCCCACTGTGTTCTTGGGGACCTTCAATGCTGCAGACATTGCTGTACCCTTCCCCAGATCTGCGCCTCAACACAATCCTGTCTCGGAGCTCTACGGACAATTCCTTCGACCTCATGGCTTGGTTTTTCCTCTGACATGCACTGTCAACTGTGGTACCTTATATAGACAGGTGTGTGCCTTTCCAAATCATGTCCAATCAATTGAATTTACCACTGGTGGACTCCAATCAAGTTGTAGAAACATCTCAAGGATGAACAATGGAAACAGGATGCACCTGAGCTCAATTTCGAGTCTCATAGCAAAGGGTCTGAATACTTATGTAAATAAGGTGTTTTTAGTTTTCGCTTTGTCATTATGGGGTATTGTGTGTAGATTGATGAGTAAATATAACTTGACTGGCCTGCACAGATCCCTGACCTCAACCCCATCGAACACCTTTGGGATAAATTGGACCGCCGACTGCGATTCAGGCCTAATCACCCAACATCAGTGCCCGACCTCACTTATACTCGTGGCTGAATGGAAGCAAGTCCCCGTGGCAATGTTCCAACATCTAGTGGAAAGCCTTCCCAGAAGTGGAGGCTGTTATAGCAGCAAAGGGGGGACAAACTCCATATGAATGCCCATGATTTTGGAATGAGACGTTTGACAAGCAGGTGTCCACATACTTTTGGTCATGTAGTGTATCTTTTCTCATCATATCCTGTAGGTGGTGTGTAAGTTAGTGGTGATGTTCTCCAACTACTGCATCATGGCTAACTACAGCTGGCTGCTGGTGGAGGGACACTACCTCCACACCCTGGTCAGCGTCTCCTTCTTCTCCAAGAAGAAACCCCTGTGGTGGTACATCATCCAGGGCTGGGGTACGGACACCTGTCCCCTCTACATTACAACAACACTACACATGCCATGTCATTGATGTCATCTAGCAATGTCATGTCATAGTGAACTGTTCACTGAAAAGAGGGATTGAATTTAACTAAACAGTTTTTGTTTTTCTACATAGGTTTGCCAATGATTGTCATTGTATCCTGGGGCTTGGCAAAATACTTCTATGAGGATGAAGGGTAAGATACAGATGAATGGGATGTCATAGACCATTTTAAACAGATGACAATTGCATCATCATCATAGTTCACATACATTAATAGGTTTCTCTTTCTCCTCAAGCTGCTGGGAGACAAGGGTACATGACTGGGTTTGGTGGATTCTCAGAGTACCAGTCCTACTCTTCATAGTTGTAAGTGCATCAATCTCTGTTGATAACTAATGATTAGGCCTATGCATTGTTCAAGATTCTTCAAGACAGAATACCAGGGCACATTCTCAGAGCATGCGCAGACCAGCTGGCAAGTGTCTTCACGGACATGTTCAATCTCTCCTTGTACCAGATTGTAATCCTAACATGTTTCAAGCTGACCACCATTGTACCTGTTCCCAAGAACTCCAAGGTAAACTGCCTAAATGACTATCGCCCTGTAGCACTCGCATCTTTAATTATTAAGTGCTTTGGAAGGCTGGTCAAGTCACACATCAACACCATTATCCCAGACACCCTGGAACCACTCCCAATTCACATACTGCCCCAACAGATCCACAGATGATGCTATCTCAATTGCATTTCACACCGCCCTCTCCCACCTGGACAAGAGGGGAAATCACTATGTGAGATTGCTGTTCATAGACTACAGCGCAGCATTCAACACCATATTCCCCTCCAAGCTCCTCACCAAGCTCGGGACCCTGGGACTGAACCTCTGTAACTGGATCCTGGACTTCCTGACGGGCCGGCCCCAGATGGTGAGGGTAGGCAACAACACCTCCGCCACGCTGACCATCAACACGGGGGCCCCTCAGGGGTGTGTGCCTAGTCCCCTCCTGTACTCCCTGTTCACCCACGACTCCAGCACCATCAAGTTTGCTGACGACAACGGTGGTAGGCCTGATCACTGATGGTGATGAGACAGCCTACAGGGAGGAGGTCAGAGACTTGGCAGTGTGGTGGCAGGACATCAGCCTCTCCTCAACATCAGTAAGACCAAGGAGCTGAGTGTGGACTACAGGAGAAAGAGGGGAGAGCATGTCCCGATCCACATCGATGGGGCTGTAGTGGAGCAGGTCGAAAGCTTCAAGTTCCTTGGCGTCCACATCACTAAGGACTTAACATGGTGTACACACACCCGCACAGTCGTGAAGAGGGCACGAAAGTGTTTCTTCCCCTCAGGGCCGAAAAGATTTGGCATGGGCCCTTGGATCGTCAAAAAGTTACACAGCTGCATCGAGAGCATTTTGATTGGGTGCATCACCGCTTGGTATGGAAAATGCACCGCCCTCGACCGCAAAGCGCTACAGAGGGTGGTGCGGACGGCTCAGTACATCACTGGGACCGAGCTCCCTGCCATCCAGGACCTCTATATCAGGCAATGTCAGAGGAAGGCCTGAAAATGTGTCAAAGACACCCACCCAAGTTCACTGTTCACTCTGCTACCGTCCGGCAAATGGTACCGGAGCATCAGCTCTCGGCCCAACAGGTTCCGAGACAGCTTCTACCCCCAAGCCGTAAGACTGCTAATAGCCATAAATAGTTAATTAAATGGTTACCCGGACTATCTGCATTGACCCTATCTTGCACTGACTAGCCCTCTCTATACATTTTATATATACAGTGGGGAAAAAAAGTATTTAGTCAGCCACCAATTGTGCAAGTTCTCCCACTTAAAAAGATGAGAGAGGCCTGTAATTTTCATCATAGGTACACGTCAACTATGACAGACAAAATGAGAAAAAAATATCCAGAAAATCACATTGTAGGATTTTTAATGAATTTATTTGCAAATTATGGTGGAAAATAAGTATTTGGTCAATAACAAAAGTTTCTCAATACTTTGTTATATACCCTTTGTTGGCAATGACACAGGTCAAACGTTTTCTGTAAGTCTTCACAAGGTTTTCACACACTGTTGCTGGTATTTTAGCCCATTCCTCCATGCAGATCTCCTCTAGAGCAGTGATGTGTTGGGGCTGTCGCTGGGCAACACGGACTTTCAACTCCCTCCAAATATTTTCTATGGGGTTGAGATCTGGAGACTGGCTAGGCCACTCCAGGACCTTGAAATGCTTCTTACGAAGCCACTCCTTCGTTGCCCGGGCGGTGTGTTTGGGATCATTGTCATGCTGAAAGACCCAGCCACAATTCATCTTCAATGCCCTTGCTGATGGAAGGAGGTTTTCATTCAAAATCTCACGATACATGGCCCCCCCATTCATTCTTTCCTTTACACGGATCAGTCGTCCTGGTCCCTTTGCAGAAAAACAGCCCCAAAGCATGATGTTTCCACCCCCATGCTTCACAGTTGGTATGGTGTTCTTTGGATGCAACACAGCATTCTTTGTCCTCCAAACACGACGAGTTGAGTTTTTACCAAAAAGTTATATTTTGGTTTCATCTGACATTCTCCCAATCCTCTTCTGGATCATCGAAATGCACACTAGCAAACTTCAGACGGGCCTGGACATGTACTGGCTTAAGCAGGGGGACACGTCTGGGACTGCAGGATTTGAGTCCCCGGCGGCGTAGTGTGTTACTGATGGTAGGCTTTGTTACTTTGGTCCCAGCTCTCTGCAGGTCATTCACTAGGTCCCCCTGTGTGGTTCTGGGATTTTTGCTCACCGTTCTTGTGATCATTTTGACCCCACGGGGTGAGATCTTGTGTGGAGCCCCAGATCGAGGGAGATTATCAGTGGTCTTGTATGTCTTCCATTTCCTAATAATTGCTCCCACAGTTGATTTCTTCAAACCAAGCTGCTTACCTATTGCAGATTCAGTCTTCCCAGCCTGGTGCAGGTCTAGAATTTTGTTTCTGGTGTCCTTTGACAGCTCTTTGGTCTTGGCCATAGTGGAGTTTGGAGTGTGACTGTTTGAGGTTGTGGACAGGTGTCTTTTATACTGATAACAAGTTCAAACAGGTGCCATTAATACAGGTAACGAGTGGAGGACAGAGGAGCCTCTTAAAGAAGAAGTTACAGGTCTGTGAGAGCCAGAAATCTTGCTTGCTTGTAGGTGACCAAATACTTATTTTCCACCATAATTTGCAAATAAATTCATAAAAAATCCTACAATGTGATTTTCTGGAAAATTTTTCCTCAATTTGTCTGTCATAGTTGACGTGTACCTATGATGAAAATTACAGGCCTCTCTCATCTTTTTAAGTGGGAGAACTTGCACAATTGGTGGCTGACTAAATACTTTTTTCCCCCACTGTATATACACACATACATACACACACACACACTGAGTGTACAAAACATTACGAACACCTTCCTAATATTGAGTTGCACCCCCTTTTGCCATCAGAATAGCCTCAATTCATCAGGGCATGGACTACAAGGTGTCGAAAGCGTTCCACAGGGATGCTGGCCCACGTTGACTTCAATGCTTCCCACAGTTGTGTCAAGTTGGCTGGATGTCCTTTGGGTGGTGGAGCATTCTTGATACACACAGGAAACTGTTGAGCGTGAAAAACCCAGCAGCGTTGCATTTCTTGAAACATTCAAACCGGTGTACCTGGCACCTACTACCATTCCCTATTCAAAAGCACTTAAATCTTTTGTCTTTCCCATTCACCCTCTGAATGGCACACACACACAATCCATGTCTCAAGGATTAAACATCCTTCTTTAACCTGTCTCCTCCCCTTCATCTACACTGATTGGAGTAGATTTAACAGGTGACATCAATAAGGGACCATAGCTTTCACCTGGTCAGTCTGTCATGGAAAGAGCAGGTGTTCTTAATGTTTTGTATACAAAAAAAGAAACACACACATGCTGCTGCTGCTACTCTGTGCTTTATTTTACTTATATTTTTATCTATCCTGATGCCTAGTCCCTTTACCCTGACTTCATGTCCTTATCTACCTCAAATAGTGTACCCCATACCCATGCACATTGATCTGGTACTCCCTGTATACAGCTTCATTCTTGTATATATGTTTTTACTGCATTGTTGTAAAGGGCTCGTAAGCAAGCGTTTCACTGTCAGTTAACACCCTTTGTATTCGGTGTATGTGACAAATACAATTTGATGTTTGTTTTTTTATATAACTCAGAATGTAAATATTTGTTTTACTCCCTACGGTAATCATTTGTTGCCATTTCATTGCAGATTAATTTTATATTTTTTCTGAGTATCATACGAATTCTGGTGGGGAAACTGCGGATGCCAGACATGCATGGAACTGAATTCAGCCAATACAAGTGAGTTGTCAAAATCACCAGAATATACTATTACCAAAGCATTTCAAGGATGTTTATTCTGTAGGGTATAAAAAAAACTTAAAACAGTGTTACAGTACCTGTGCTAACTTTCTGTAAGCGTTGCCCAGTCAAACCTGAAAGACCAGCACAACGGCAAACTAATGGAATCTCTCCAAACATGTGTACAGTATTGATTTATGTATTTTGTGTATTGTAAAATTGCATATTTTCCTTGTATCTTTTCAGGAGACTTACCAAATCTACTTTTCTTTTGGTGACCCTCTTTGGTTTGTACTACATCCTCTTTGCCTTCTTACCCATCAAAGTCAGTGGTTTAACTTACAAAATATGGACCTTTGTTGAGCTGGCTCTTGCATCAACACAGGTAATTTTGATTTTTACTTTTTTACTTTGCAGGAATACTATTTGATGTCTAAATTCCCCTTTCTTCCTTTCCAGGGCTTTGGAGTTGCTGTTCTTTACTGTTTTCTAAATGGGGAGGTAGGTTTTTTGTCCATTTCTCAAAACTATGATGTTAAATGAAGTTGAAATAAGTGGTATAAATGTGCTATTGCTAATATTAGGCAGCTAGCCCTGATTAACTAGTGCTCGATGATACACTTTCTCCATCCCCTCCCCCCACACACAGGTACAGTACGAGGTACAGAGGAGATGGCGAAGGTGGAGGCTGAAGCAGCATCTACACGGGGTGCCAAGACACCATGGCTCCATGAGCCAAAGCGGCTCTCCCCTTACCCAGGTCTCCTTGCTTCCCTGTTCCGGACCGGCCAGCCTGGCATGACCTTTGACGACCCCCCCCCCAATCACTGGAGATCTCTTAGACATGCCAGATAAAAACACTCATACAGAGGGACTCTCTCAAGACATCAAGGGTACTTAAGTTACATAACTTTATTTAACTTGAGGAATGGTCCACAGAATCACTTGGCCACTCTTGAAGACTTGGACATTGCATGGGAAACAGCACTGTTATTTTGTGTCATTCCCTCAAGCTCAAGCAACATTTCTACGACTATGGACCAGGCCTGAAGATCTAGGACATTTTGGGTTCAGTGGAAATCCTAAGAAACAGGAAGATATTCAAAAACAAGAAGTAGGCCTCAGCTCTTCATCATCAACATGTGAAAGATAAATCCTGGAAAGGGGTCTGGTTATGGCCAGCCTCTTGTCCAGAGAATGTATCGACATGATTGAAAATTCTCACTTTTTATTATACTTCAAAGACATATCTTTTAAGAAACATAATTTACTGTTCTTTTGCATCAATGTACTGTATTTTCTCACAATTTGACATTTTCTGAAATAAATACCCAGTTCAAAAGGCTGCACTTTTTCAAGAGGATAACAAATTGCTGGTGAGTTGTCTAATAAACGGTCATCTTGGTTGTCTCAACACTTCACCCATGTAAAATGTCAGATTTGGTCCCTTTTCTTCTTGCTCATGGTAATTTATTATAAACTGGATGGTTCAAGCCCTGAATGCGGATTTGGCTGACAGCCGTGGTATATCAGACCTTATACCACGGGTATGTCAAAACATTTATTTTTACTGTTCTAATGACATTGGTAACCAGTTTATAATAGCAATAAGGCACCTCTGGGATTTGTGGTAGATGGTCAATATACCATGGCTAAGGGCTGTTCTTAGGCACGCACGACGCAAAGCAGAGTGCCTTGATACAGCCCTTAACCGTGGTATATTGGCCATATACCACACCCCCTCGTGCCTTATTGCTTTATTATAAAATGGTTCTTAGAAAAATATGTGCACTAATGTCCTAAAGATAACCTCTACATTGGATACTTTGCTTTCATTTCTTCCACAAAGGCAATATATTATTTTATGGCATCTTCTTTGGACTTTCCTATTGGATTGAAAATAGAAACAGGACACATCGAAGATTTGTGTTACATTCAAAACAGAGAGAGTGGAAAGGCAGAATAATACATTGTCCAAAATACTTACCTTCCTGTGCTTTCCAAACATCCCATTTAGATTTTCCTTGGAAGTCAAATATTCCCGGACGCTCTGTGGACACAACATATACATTTTCAAAGTTACTCTTACATCAACAAAAATATTACTTTAACTGGCAGGTATTGACAAAGTCTGAAAGACACTTGCCCATCGGGTAAGTCAGGATAATTTTTTGGTTACCCGAAGATTATGATCGCTTTCCCGATAATGTAAAAATAAACTACACTGAACCAAAATATAAAACGCAACATGCAACAATTTTACAGTTCATATAAATAAATACATTAGGCCCTAATCTATGGACCTCACATGACTGGGAATACAGATTTGCCTCATGCAGCCCGACATCTTCGCATTGAGTTGATCAGGCTGTTGATTGTGGCCTGTGGAATGTTGTCTCACTCCTCTTCAATGGCTGTGCGAAGTTGCTGGATATTGGCGGGAACTGGAACACGCTGTCGGAAACATCAATCCAGAGCATCCCAAACATGTTCAATGGTTGACATGTCTAGGTATGCAGGCCATCGAAGAACTGGGACATTTTCAGCTTCCAGGAATGATGTACAGATCCTTGCGACATCGGGCCGTGCATTATCGTACTGAAACATGAGGTGATGGTGGCGGATGAATGGCACAACAATGGGCCTCAGGGTATCGTCACTGTATCTCTGTGCATTCAAATTGACATCAATAAAATGCAACTGTGTTCGTTGTCCATAACTTCTGCCTGCACTACCATAACCCCACAGCCACCATGGGGCACTCTATTCACAACGTTAAGATCAGCAAATCGCTCACCCACATGACATCATACACGCTGTCTGCCATCTGCCCAGTACAGTTGAAACCAGAACTCATCCATGAAGAGCATACTTCTCCAGTGTGCCAGTGGCCATCGAAGGTGAGCATTTGCCCACTGAAGTCCGTTATAACGTCGAACTGCATTCAGGTCAAGATCCTGTTGAGGACAATGAGCACACAGATGACATTCCCTGAGATGGTTTCTGACAGTTTGTGCAGAAATTCTTCAGTTGTGCATACCCACAGTTTCATCAGCTGTCCGGGTGGCTTGTCTCAGACCATCCTGCAGGTGAAGATGCCAGATGTGGAGGTCCTGGGCTGGCATGGTTACACGTGGTCTGCGGTTGTGAGGCCAGTTGGACGTACTGCCAAATTCTCTAAAACGTTCAGTTCTGGCAACAGCTCTGGTGGACATTCCTGCAGTCAGCATGCAAATTGCACACTCCCTCAACTTGAGGGACATTTTAGAGTGGCCTTTTATTGTCCCCAGCACAAGGTGAACCTAGGTAATGATCATGCTGTTTATTCAGCTTATTGATATGCCACACCTGTCAGGTGGATATATTATCTTGGCAAAGGAGAAATGCTCACCAACAGGGATGTAAACAAATGTGTACACACAATGAGAGAAATAAGCTTTTTGTGCATATGGAACATTTCTGGAATATTTTTCAGCTTTTGAAACATGGGACCAACACTTTACATGTTGCATTTATATTTTTTTGTTCAGTATATTTTACACGCAATAGTGCCATATATTGCCTGCCTTTCACATACACAGGGGAGGAATCTGAAAAAGAAGAACTGGAATTCTTTGTATTTTGGTTGTTCTCAGAGCAGGCTCAACTTGCCCGACTGCCAAACATCGTCTGTCTTTCACAAAGATCAGTTTTAGGCTAGGCCTACTGGAAGTATTCACTTTTTAAATCACCTGCCCAACGGGGCAACATCAGAGCATGTTCAGGTCACCGGCCTAAATGTCCGTCCCTGAATGGTTTACTTACAGACAAAAAGGCAGCTAAACAATTGATAAGTCAAGACATTTAACTCTTGAGAAATGCATATAGAGACAAAATTATAAGCCTTGGTCTCACGAGTGGCGCAGTGGTCTAAGGCGCATTGCCTTTAAAATTGTAACTACAGACCCGGGTTCGATCCCAGGCTGTGTCACAACCGGCCGTGATCGGGAGTCCCATTTGGCGGCGCACTATTGGCTCAACGTCGTCCGGGTTAGGTGAGGGTTTGGCCGGTGAGGCTTTACTTGGCTCATCGCGCTCTAGCGACTCCTTGTGGCATGCCGGACGCCTGCAGGCTGACCTCGGTAGTCAGTTGAACAGTGTTTCCTACGACACATTGGTGCGGCTGGCTTCCGGGTTAAGCAGGTGGGTGTAAGAAGCGCGGTTTGGCGAGTCATGCTTCGAAGGACGCATGACTGGACCTTCGCCTCCCGAGCCCGTTGGGGAGTTGCAGTGATGAGAAGATCGAAAAAGGGGGTAAAAAATAACAAATAATTATATATACAGTTGAAGTCGGAGGTTTACATACATCTTAGCCAAATACATTTAAACTCAGTTTTTCACAATTCCTGACATTTAATCCTAGTAAAAATTCCCCGTCTTATTTTAAGAATGTGAAATGTCAAAATAATAGTAGAGAGAATGATTTATTTCAGCTTTTATTTCTTTCATCACATTCCTAGTGGGTCAGAAGTTTTTTCATACTAATTGAGTGTATTTGGTAGCATTGCCTTTAAATTGTTTAACTTGGGTCAAACATTTCGGGTAGCCTTCCACAAGCTTTCCACAATAAGTTGGGTGAATTTTGGCCCATTCCTCCTGACAGAGCTGGTGTAACTGAGTCAGGTTTGTAGGCCTCCTTACTCGCACACGCTTTTTCTGTTCTGTCCACAAATGTTCTATAGGATTGAGGTCAGGGCTTTGTGATGGCCACTCCAATACCTTGACTTTGTTGTCCTTAAGCCATTTTGCCACAACTTTGGAAGTATGCTTGGGGTCATTGTCCATTTGGAAGACCCATTTGTGACCAAGCTTTAACTTCCTGACTGATGTCTTGAGATGTTGCTTCAATATATCCACATAATGTTCCTTCCTCATGATGCCATCTATTTTGTGAAGTGCACCAGTCCTTCCTGCAGCAAAGCACCTCCACAGCATGATGCTGCCACCCCCGTGCTTCACGGTTGGGATGGTGTTCTTCGGCTTGCAAGCGTTCCCCTTTTTCCTCAAAACATAACGATGGTCATTATGGCCAAACAGTTCTATTTTTGTTTCATCAGACCAGAGGACATTTCTACAAAAAGTACGATCTTTATCCCCATGTGCAGTTGCAAACCGTAGTCTGGCTTTTTTATGGCGGTTTTGGAGCAGTGGCTTCTTCCTTGCTGAGCAGCCTTTCAGGTTATGTCGATATAGGACTAGTTTCACTGTGGATATAGATACTTTTGTACCCGTTTCCTCCAGCATCTTCACAAGGTCTGTTGCTGTTGTTCTGGGATTGATTTGCACTTTTCGCACCAAAGTACCTTAATCTCTTGGAGACAGAACGCGTCTCCTTCCTGAGCGGTATGACGGCTGCGTGGTCCCATGGTGTTTATACTGCGTACTATTGTTTGTACAGATGAACGTGGTACCTTCAGGCATTTGGAAATTGCTCCCAAGGATGAACCAGACTTGTGGAGGTCTACTCTTTTTTTTCCTGAGGTCTTGGCTGATTTCCTTTGATTTTCCCATGATGTCAAGCAAAGAGGCACTGAGTTTGAAGGTAGGCCTTGAAATACATCCACAGGTACACCTCCAATTGACTCAAATGATGTCAATTATCCTATCAGAAGCTTCTAAAGCCAAGACATCATTTTCTGGAATTTTCCAAGCTGTTTAAAAGGCACAGTGAACTTAGTGTATGTAAACTTCTGACCCACTGGAATTGTGATACAGTGAATTATAAGTGAAATAATCTGTCTGTAAACTATTGTTGGAAAAATGACTTGTGTCATGCACAAAGTAGATGTCCTAACCGACTTGCCAAAACTATATTCTGTTAACAAGAAATGTGTGGAGTGGTGGAAAAACAGGTTAACGACTCCAACCTAAGTGTATGTAAACTTCCGACTTCAACTGTTATATATATATATACAGGTAAAAGTCAGTAAATTAGAATATTTTGAAAAACTTGATTTATTTCAGTAATTGCATTCAAAAGGTGTAACTTGTACATTATATTTATTCATTGCACACAGACTGATGCATTCAAATGTTTATTTCATTTAATTTTGATGATTTGAAGTGGCAACAAATGAAAATCCAAAATTCCGTGTGTCACAAAATTAGAATATTGTGTAAGGGTTACATTTTGAAGACACCTGGTGCCACAAAATAATCAGCTGATTAACTCAAAACACCTGCAAAGGGCTTTAAATGGTCTCTCAGTCCAGTTCTGAAGCCTACACAAACATGGGGAAGACTTCAGATTTGACAGCTGTCCAAAAGGCGACCATCGACACATTGCACAAGGAGGGAAAGACACAAAAGGTTATTGCAGAAGAGGCTGGCTGTTCTCAGAGCTCTGTGTCCAAACACATTAATAGAGAGGCAAAGGGAAGGAAAAACTGTGGTCAGAAAAAGTGTACAAGCGATAGGGATCACCGCGCCCTAGTCAAGATTGTGAAAAAAAACCCATTCAAAAATGTGGGGGAGATTCACAAGGAGTGGACAGCTGCTGGAGTCAGGGCTTCAAGATCCACCACCAAGAGACGCTTGAAAGACATGGGTTTCAACTGCCGCATACCTCGTGTCAAGCCACTGTTGACCAAGAAACAGCGCGAAAAGCGTCTCACCTGGGCTAAGGAAAAAAAGAGCTGGACTGCTGCTGAGTGGTCTAAAGTCATGTTTTCTGACGAAAGCAAATTTTGCATTTCCTTTGGAAATCGAGGTCCCAGAGTCTGGAGGAAGACAGGAGAGGCACAGGATCCACGTTGCCTGAAGTCTAGTGTAAAGTTTCCACCATCAGTGATGGTTTGGGGTGCCATGTCATCTGCTGGTGTCGGTCCACTCTGTTTCCTGAGATCAAGGGTCAACGCAGCCGTCTACCAGCAAGTTTTAGAGCACTTCATGCTTCCTGCTGCTGACCTGCTCTATGGAGATGGAGATTTCAGGTTCCAACAGGACTTGGCGCCTGCACACAGCGCAAAATCTACCCGTGCCTGGTTTACGGACCATGGTATTTCTGTTCTAAATTGGCCAGCCAACTCCCCTGACCTTAGCCCCATAGAAAATCTGTGGGGTATTGTGAAAAGGAAGATGCAGAATGCCAGACCCAACAACGCAGAAGAGTTGAAGGCCACTATCAGAGCAACCTGGGCTCTCATAACACCTGAGCAGTGCCAGAAACTCATCGACTCCATGCCACGCCGCATTAATGCAGTAATTGAGGCAAAAGGAGCTCCAACCAAGTATTGAGTATTGTACATGCTCATATTTTTCATTTTCATACTTTTCAGTTGGCCAACATTTCTAAAAAATCCCTTTTTTGTATTAGCCTTAAGTAATATTCTAATTTTGTGACACACGGAATTTTGGATTTTCATTTGTTGCCACTTCAAATCATCAAAATTAAATGAAATAAACATTTGAATGCATCAGTCTGTGTGCAATGAATAAATATAATGTACAAGTTACACCTTTTGAATGCAATTACTGAAATAAATCAAGTTTTTCAAAATATTCTAATTTACTGACTTTTACCTGTATATATGCCTTGTAATAAGACACTATAGGCTGATACCTGTTTATAAGTAGGACCAGGGGTTTTGGGGCACTGAGACACTACTTTTATTGGTATTACCTGCATCATCCACTAGCGCTGCAGCAGGTAGGAAATGTTCTGTAATTGACACAAGCTGTCTCCAATCAATCCATATCCAGTTGTGCGTGTGTGTTTGGCAGGGGGATTGCCTAAGCCAGGGGATGAGTAGCTCTGCTAATCTTAAATCGCACAAAATCTATTATTTGGCAAGGAATACCATTTGTAGATCAGTGATTCTAAACCTCACTTTACTCAAACTGATCCTCCCCAACGGAGTCCAAAGTTGTAGCTAAAAAAGGGTAAATTAGGGGCAGTTTAAGGGGAGAGTCAATGAAACCAACCATGGATGTACTGTATGTTGTAGAAAACTTGGGGGGTAGCCCCAACCGGGACTTGAACCTGTGTCCAGTGACTGTCAAGCCAACACATGAACCGTTACGCCAAGAGGTCCGAATCGTGGTCAAAAGTTTAGAATGACACAAATATTAATTTTCACAAAGTCTGCTGCCTCAGTTTTTATAATGCCAATTTGCATATACTCCAGAATGTTATGAAGAGTGATCAGATGAATTGCAATTAATTGCAAATAATTAATTAATTGCCATGAAAATGAACTTAATCCCCCAAAAAAACATTTCCACTGCATTTCAGCCCTGCCACAAGAGGACCAGCTGACATCATGTCAGTTATTCTCTTGTTAACACAGGTGAGAGTGTTGACGAGGACAAGGCTGGAGATCACTCTGTCATGCTGATTGAGTTAGAATAACAGACTGGAAGCTTTAAAAGGAAGTTGGTGCTTGAAATCATTGTTCTTCCTCTGTTAACCATGGTTACCTGCAAGGAAACACGTGCCATCATCATTGCTTTGCACAAAAAGGGCTTCACAGGCAAGGACATTGCTGCTAGTAAGATTGCACCTAAATCAACCATTTATCAGATCATCAATGAAGGCTTCAGGGCACCCAAGAAAGTCCAGCAAGCACCAGGACCGTCTCCTAAAGTTGATTTAGCTGCGGGATCGGGGCACCACCAGTGCAGAACTTGCTCAGGAATGGCAGCAGGCAGGTGTGAGTGCATCTGCACGCACAGTGAGGCGAAGACTTTTGGAGGATGGCCTGGTGTCAAGAAGGGCAGAGAGGAGGCCACTTCTCTCCAGGAAAAACATCAGGGACAGACTGATATTCTGCAAAAGGTACAGGGATTGGACTGCTGAGAACTGGGGTAAAGTCATTTTCTCTGATGAATCCCCTTTCCGATTGTTTGGGGCATCCGAAAAAAAGCTTGTCCGGAGAAGACAAGGTGAGCGCTACCATCAGTCCTGTGTCATGCCAACAGTAAAGCATCCTGAGACCATTCATGTGTGGGGTTGCTTCTCAGTCAATGGAGTGGGTTCACTCACAATTTTGCCTAAAAACACAGCCATAAATAAAGAATGGTACCAACACATCCTCCGAGAGCAACTTCTCCCAACCATCCAAGAACAGTTTGGTGACGACCAATGCCTTTTCAAGCATGATGGATCACCTTGCCATAAGGCAAAAGTGATAACTAAGTGGCTCGGGGAACAAAACATCAACATTTTGGGTCCATGGCCAGGAAACTCCCCAGACCTTAATCCCGTTGAGAACTTGTGGTGGATCCTCAAGAGGCGGGTGGACAAACAATAACCCACAAATTCTGACAAACTCCAAGCATTGATTATGCAAGAATGGGCTGCCATCAGTCAGGATGTGGCCCATAAGTTAATTGACAGCATGCCAGGGCGGATTGCAGAGGTCTTGAAAAAGAAGGGTCAACACTGCAAATATTGACTCTCTGCATAAACGTAATGTAATTGTCAATAAAAGCCTTTGACACTTATGGAATGCTTGTAATTATACTTCAGTATACCATAGTAACATCTGACAAATATCTAAAAACACTGAAGCAGCAAACTTTGTGAAGACCAATACTTTGTCATTCTCAAAACTTGACCTCGACTGTACGGTTAAGGTGTTGGTTTAACAGTCGCAGGACCCGTGTTCGAGTCCTATTCGGGGCTACTCACCGAATTCACTAAAATATACTTTCATGGTTGGTTTCATTGACTCTCCACATTAACTGCCCTTAATTGACAATTTTTTTGCTACAACTTCCGAGTCCGTTAGAGGATCAGTTTGAGAAAAGTGAGGTGTACAAATAGTATTCCCTGCCAAATAATAGGCTTTGTGCGATTAAGATTCACAGAGCTATGCCTCCCTTGCTTTAAGCGATACCCCCGCCAACCAGACATGGATTGATTGAGTGGAGACAGCTTGCGTCAATTACAGAACATTTCCTACCTGCAGCAGCACTAGCTGACAATGCTGGAAATACCGGTAAAAGCACAGTGCCTCAAAGTGCCCAAAAACTCCTGGCCATACTTATAAGAAGTTGTATGTCATTATCTTGATGCTTGAAGTGGTACCAGAAAGATTAGACAATAATCAGGGATTTGGCTTTAAGAATGAGGTGCAGCCTGTAGGACAGGTTGAACAGAATGACTCACCCGTGTTGACGTTGCCAATTGTTGCCTGCTTGTACAAACCATATACCACTGCTAGTTCTATATCGTGGAGCTCCGCCCCATAGGGGAGCTCTGCTCCTAGTGGTTTACCCTCTGCCCTAAGGCAGCAACAGCCTGAGACAAAATTATGCACACACCTACAGCCAATAGGAGTACAGGTGTCCCTATAAGAGGGGATGCCTCCCCTCAATCAGCCTCCCTTTTTCTTCAGCGACTGGATGACTAGACTGAAGAGCCAAGAAGAGACGAAGCACAAGACTCAGGACGAAAACGCCGTTGATATTCCAGTCATCAACGTCGTCTAAATGAGCACACCGGGAGATTTTCCACCCCCAAAAGCTCTTTTCAGAGCTCAGTGCAGATGCACTTCCATGGTGGCCGGTGACCACCACGACCTGTGCTTCGTTTGTTTGGGATCCCAGCATGCCAAGGAAGGCGTCTGCAGTCCCCCGAATTGCGCCTCCTGCGCCCTCCTTTCTTTAAAGGAGAGGAAGCAGCGTTGGGCGTTTTTCAGGGAGGACATCCCCCTTGAGGACGTGCTGTCGATACTAGCCTCTGCTTCAGAGGCGTCGTCCGACGGCGCAGACTCGGGGGAAGATAGGGACTTTGAGGGGGGGTCTGGCATTCCAAGGGAACAGTCGGACCCCATCCCTCATACTTTCAAGCCCCCCTTTTTTTTGGAGAGCGAGAGGGCTTGTAGTCCCTATAGTGAAGGGGATACGAGCTCTGAGAGATCAGAAGCTCTCTCTTTCGCTGCAGCCTCTCTGAGATCTGATTTTCCGGGTCTCATTGAGTGAGCTGCTCAACAGCTGGTGATAAGGCTGCCCCCTCTTCCCTCCGCACCGGAGGTTGATATGATGGAGGGCGGTCCTTATTCCAGGCCAAGGAAGGCAGCAGAGCCAGTGGCTCCTGCCATGCCTTCTTTGGCTAGGTACGTTGAGGGCTCGTGGGAGGCACCTTTAGCGGCGCGTTCGCCCGTAAAAGCGGATCTCCCATTCACGAGAGTGGAAGGAAGGTTTCAGGGTCAGGGAATCCCCAGGTTAGAGAGCGCCATGGCGGCGTATCTCGTACCGGGTTCGAGCCCTTGGCCCTCTTCCAAGAAGGCCACGTTGCCATCCCAGAAGGACCGACTCACAGCGTCGCTGTTAGAGAAGTCCTTTGGGTTGGGAGCCCAAGCTGTAGCAGCAGCTAACAATATTGCCCTCTTGGCGGCCTCTCTGTCCCGTTTAACCACGGGCAAGACAGAGCTGGCACCGGAGGAGGTGGAGGAGGCGTCCAGAATTTCTGGCGCCATACTCCACCTGACACAGGCGTCCGCAGTCTGCGCGGGGAGGTCCATGGCCACTTCGGTGGTCGGGGAACGACACCTCTGGTTGTCCTTGACATCCATGAAAGAGGCAGACAGGACGTCTCTCTTGAACGCCCCCCTCTCTGACGACGGCCTCTTTGGGGTCGCAGTCAAAGAGGCGACGGAGCGCTTTTCCAAGCTGGAGGAGGAGAAGAAGCAGCTGGCCAAGCACCTGCCGTTGGCAGGACGACTCGGCCCCCCTCCATCCCAAAGGCCATCTACCTCCGCCCCTCTAAGTAGACCGGGGTCTACGGCGAGGCGGCGTAATCGGCGTCATCCTACGGCCACGAGCAGCAAGGGAACGGGCCCCGCCCTTCCAGCAGCTACGGTAGCCCCACTACAGCTGGCGAGGGAGGTGACGAGGACGCCGACCTGGCCCTCCAAGGGAGGCAAGAGGAGGCGTACGTGACGGGACGCGGGGGAGAGGATGGAGGACGCATCGATGGTGTCGAACGTGCCCACTGTTCCCCCCCACCCTTCGGTTGAAGGGATGGGTGTTGATGTAAATGCCTTTGTTGATGTATTTAATAAAGAGTTGGCTCCACCTGACTTTGTCAAAAAATAGCCTCTTTTCCATAATACGTCCGAGAGCGTTCAAATCTCACCCTCTCTTCCTTACCATTCTAAGAGCCGTTCAGCCCACCGAGGGTGCGTTGCTGAACAGGCACTTAGAGTAGGTATCCGTAAGACCTCAATCAGGTCGTCACATCACACTTCACGTATAAGAAGTGCTTTACATAGAAAGCAGCAGTCCCGGTCAGATTCTGACATGAGGACGCAGCCGCTATTTGGGGATGGCGCACTAGCACAGACTAAGGTCTCCGCTAGTACGAGCCAGACCCATGCTGCGTTCACGGAGGGCCCGATTACCGCGGTCACTAAGGTGTCCAGAGTATCGGCGCCCCCAGGCATTGTAACACAGCAGCTATCTGGGGACGGCGCATTATAGCAGACTAAGGTCTCGGTTAATGCGATTCAGACCCATGCTACGTTCACGGAGGGCCGGATTACTAGGGTTATGGGTATAACCAAAGTATCAGCTCCCCTGACAGAACGAGCCAGTACTCACCACACTGAGCGTGAATCAACCCACCAGGGGTGCAGAGTTGAACACACACAGAAGGTGAAAGTTAAGAAGGTATCAAGGCGCCGCCTTGTTTTACCTCATAGAGACCTCATACTACAGACTTCTAGGAGTACTGTAGTGAAGGGCTCTGATAGCGAATTGCAGTCACCTAAGATGACGCAATCGCTTGCTGGGGATGGTGCCCTGCCGCAGGCTGTGACCTCGGTCAGTGCAATTCAGACCCGCGATGCGTTCAAGGAGGGCAGGAATACGACGGTTACGGGTTTAACCGACGTCCCTGCTCCTCTTTCTTTCTCAGAACGCATTGATGATTCCTCTCCCTTTCACGGGAGGCCCACCTTGGGCTGTTCCACCACTTCAATGTTGGGGAACAGTGGCGGTAAGGGCCATAGAGGAATACAGGTCCTTCCTACTGAATGCACCACAGCTTCGTGCTCAGCCACTTTCTCTGCATTGCTGGCAGTGGCGAAGAAGCTGCACCCTCTCACGCTGGCTAGAACAGATGTTGCAGAAGGGTTATGCTCTCCAATTCCACCGGACCCCACCCCCGTTCAGGGGAGTGGTGGAGACGGTGATGAAAACGCCAGACAAAGTGGCCGCTCTGATGACAGAGATTACGGAACTTTTGGCGAAGGAGGCGGTGACAGTAGTTCCCCGGGAGCAAAGGAACAAAGGGCTATATTCGCCTTATTTCCTAGTGCCCAAAAAGACGGGGGGAGTGAGGCCGATTTTGGACTTACGCATTCTCAACGAGAGCATAACCAAACGGCCCTTCCGAATGCTAACGACAAAACGTCTGCTGGAATGTGTCCAGAGAGGGGACTTTTGTACGAGCATAGACCTAAAGGACGCGTACTTTCATGTGCCGGTTCAGCCGCGTCACAGGAAGTTTCTGCGGTTCGCCTTTCAAGGGGTGGCGTACGAATACACGAGGATGCCATTTGGGTACGCCCTGGCACCTCGCACATTTTCCAAGTGTGTGGAGGCGGCATTGGAACCATTGCGTCGTCAGGGAATACGGCTACTAGCCTACCTGGACGACCTACTGGTTCTCGCCCCGTCAGCAGAGCTGGCGATCACTCACACAACACAGACAGTGATGCATCTCACAAGTCTGGGGTTTGCTGTGAATTGGAAAAAGAGCGCGCCCTGGCCCACTCATCAGATTGTCTACCTGGGGATACAGCTAGACACTGTGAGGATGAGGGCTCGAATTTCGGACCCCCGAAGGGTAGCCTTGTTGCTAGCCCTGAGGTAGACCACTTTCAAAACAGCGGTTGTCTCACTGGCTTTGTGAAGGCATTGAGACAGCTTATGAGGCAGCAGGGCAGCAATTGCCTCAGGGTATCAGAGCTCACTCCACTCATAGAGTAGCGGCTTCTACTGCCCTTTTCAGAGGAACAGGGGTAGAGGATATCTGTAGAGCAGCATCCTGGTCGACGCCGTCTCCATTTATCCGTTTCTATCTCTTAGATATGTCTTCTAACTCTCTGGCTCGATCTGTACTCAGCGTGGCTGAAGGGAGATCTTGAGCAAGATAGAGAGGAGAAGCAGGACTGTGGACACAGGTTTCCATCAGGTCCGCTTTGGTTAAGAAGACGTGTTTTTTGATAGATGTGTTTTCTAACTCTTTGGCTCGGTCTGTACTCAGCATAGCTGAAGGGAGATCTTGAGCTAGGAAGAGAGGGAAAAGCAGGACTATGGACAAGGTTTCCATCAGGTCCGCTTTGGATAAGAAAACATATTTTGTGGCATGAATCCTGACTGACAGGTTCAGTACAGTAGAGGCATGCGTTGATTGACAGAAGGTGAGGTCATCTATCTGCTTGTTCAGTTTAGTATGACTCATGTTTTGTTCCTGCCCACTAATCTCTGGGATTCCATTGAGTGAGTGAGGCAGTCTACCGCGTTTACAATGTAGAGTGACACTTGGTGTCATTCCATTAGTGGTTGGTAGTGTTTTCACAGGATATTGAGGCACATCTATCTGCTAGTACAGATTAGTATGGCTTCTATTCTGGTGATCTGCCCACTAGTCATTGGCATTGCCATTGGACTAGGTGGTGCGGGTCTTTAACCGATGACGCGGTATATTGTGACGCCCGTAGGGGTTTTTAGTTGCAGTACTGCGGGACTCGGTTGCAGCCATTGCTAGTCCTGACCTTCTCGTTTCGATGGGAAGTGTTAGGCTCGGCAGGGAGTACATTTTGGAGCGCTACGCTCCGCCTTAAACCACTAGGAGCAGAGCTCCCCTATGGGGCGGAGCTCCACGATATAGAACGATTAGTTACCGGAGTGTAACTCCAGTTCTATGAGTGGAGCAGAGCCCCATAGGACTTAAGGCCCTGCCGACCCTCTCTAGTCTCGCTGAAGAAAAATATCTCGGGAGGCTGATTGAGGGGAGGCATCCCCTCTTATAGGGACACCTGTACTCCTATTGGTTGTAGGTGTGTGCATAATTTTGTCTCAGGCTGTCGCTGCCTTAGGGCAGAGGGTAAACCACTAGGAGCAGAGCTCCCCTATGGGGCTCCGCTCCACTCATAGAACTGGAGTTACACTCCGGTAACTAATCGTTCAGCGTAGCTAGGTTGTACGGTCAGCCTCCTCACCTCATCCGCAGCCTTTTCAAATTCAGCCTCGAGAAGAGAAAAAAAAGTTTTGTATTGCACTCCTTGTGGGGACCAAAGAATTGATTCCCATCCAAAATCCTATTTTCCTTAACCCTAAATCTAACCCTTAACCTAACATTAACCCAAACCCTAACCCTAATTGTAACCCTAAACCTAAAATAGTATTTAGTCCCCACTTGTCAAAATGTTCTTGTTTTACTATCCTTGTGAGGACTTCTGGTACCACAAGGTCAGTTAAACAAAACCACACACATAATTTCCCCTATATACTGAGAATAATATGTAAATCAGCGGATGCTGAAAATACTTCCACACCACATTGTGTCAAAATATTTGTATCCGACTTAAAAATAAGTTGAATACCTTAACAACCCAAAAATTCTCCCTATGACAAAATCAGTCCTATATGCCACACACATCAGTTAAAATGCATGTGTCTACACGAAGCTATTTGCAGTAGCATCAGAATAGATTCGCTGCAAAAAAACTGTTTTAAAAAGAAATGCATGACACCTAGAAGGTATCTAACATTTTAAACAGATGATTGTTAGTTACTGCACATAAAAACAAAAAATAACGAGGTTTCTGTTTACCATAGACATGTTGTTCCCCAGAAAAAGACCCAGCTACTCCTTACATGTGGGAATGCTCACTTCCGTGATTTCATATGGGAGTTGTCTTACCTTTAACCCTTGAGTAGGTGGTGGTGACATCTCAAATTCCATTGGAAAGCAATGAAATGAGAGGTGACAAATGCAATAGCCTATAGCTACCACAAGAGGACAGCATGTGTCCACAGTCTCTCTCCAGGTCAGTAAGGAGTGAGACAATAAAAATACATTCATGAACTTCTACATAACAATGAATTGGTAAGTTGTGGAAAATACTGTGTTTATTCTGAAAATAAGCACTATCAAAATATACATGTCTTTGATTTCATTTTGTGGATAAACCAATGGAAATTCGTACATTTAACAGAACCACAAGTGACGCAAGAAAAAATGTAACAGTCAGAGAATATAAAATAGCTCGTACAATTTCAGATGTACCATTGAGTCACCATGACAGCAGGTTTGTTTGATCATTCAATAAAATTAGTACATTTTATACAATGTCATATTTAAATTATACCTATATCACAGTGTAACTTCAACACAGAAACAAAACATGAGCCATCCTCGACTGGGTTTGGTGCCAGCAACAATTTGGGACTTGATAGTACATTTCTCCAATCTTTGACACACATTTGATCTTTGAAAGACTCTGACCAGGTAAAGTCTAAACATTATAGTGCATTCATTGACGCGTAAAAACAGTGCAACAATAATCTAAGGCAGAAAATATAAAGGTCTATTTTCTAAACACATCTCCGAGCAGTAAGAAGCGATTACACAGCAGAAGTAGGCATGACACCCCCAAACAACCGATGACATTGTTGTGAGTTGCAACATTTTGGCTCTGACTGACCTTAGCGTCAGGGCAGGCAAATCAGACAGCTGAGCCAGATTCAGCCGCGAGCAGGACAGAGCTGAGGCATCTAACAGTACTACAAGTACAGCCTCGGATGCCCAGGCTTCGCTCACATTGAAGTGAAAGCCTGAGACAGAGGCTACTACAAGTACAATGTATTTTATTTTGATTTGTGTGATAGCATTGGATGCCCAGTATTTGACTGGCTAAGAGACTAGTAGGAAGACAATGACAATGTCTGGTTTCCAGTTTAGTTAAAGGGAGTAGCGGCAGCAAATTTAAAAGCAGCACTATAATAGCCATATCCAAAATGCATAACTGTACATGTGCCGGAGGCTTAGTGAGCAATACAACCATAGTTAATTTCTCTTGATAAATATACCAAGGTAAACAGTAGTGCTATAGATGAAATGGCATCCAAACAAGTAGCATGTTCACTAGTAAAACAAAGGCCATTGAAATCCCTAAATTGTTTTTGATGCATAAGGCTACTGTTGGTGATATTCCATCCCTTATAATGACACGGTCAGTACTTCTCTCCCATCGCCACTTGCCTGTGTGTGTGTGTGTCTTCCATGCTTCCTTCATTCAACCCTGCATGTAAGACTAAACCAAGCATCTCTCTCAAACATTACTGATGTCATCCTGTGATGGCCCGTTACACTCGTCCTCAGGCAGTGTGAAGTGGATGGCTCGGCTCTTCTCCCAACCCCTCCTGATACGACTCAGCCGGAGAGCCACACACGGCAGGGACAGAGCCAGCCTCCCCAGCAGCACAGCCAGCGGCAGGGCCAGCACCAGCAGGAAGGTGGGAGGGAGGTAGAAGCGATACTGCTCCGGGTCCAAGCCCCGGTCCCAGCCGTAGGTCAGCGTGTGGAGGGTGGCCATCACCAGGGCGGTGTAGCCAAGTCTGGACTGGAGGGGAGAAAACGTATTTGAATTGAACTGAATCTGGGTGATAGCCGGCTTCAGATGTACTCACTATAAGTTAATTTGGTTTGAAATCCAGTTTTTTTATTCAATACAATGTCAGGTCGTGAGATCCGATGGTGATGGCCCATTTTATATTGAACGTTTTAAAAAATACACTTCTGAACTTATAAATCCCCCAATACTCCATCCATACCCAATCAAACCCCTTTATGAAAGACTGTAAATGCAAACGAGGTTGGCCTACCCAGATGTACAGAACACCGGGGATCTGGCTGTTGACCTTTGAACCTTCTACATAACCTAATAACTCAACATCTTAGTGAGGTGAAAGGAAGTGGTGACTTGAGTGGTATATTATATGTGCAGTATATTAGCTCACGAGTGTAGTAAAGAGGCCCAAGGGGACAGTATGACCTACAAGCTCAACATTTGTCCTTAATGAGCCCCTGTAGTCAGCGCGTGTGTGTGTCTGTGTGTGTGTTCCCTCTAATTATTAGCACAGTACAGGGCACTACAGAGAGCAGCTGAATTATAATTACCCTTGACAGGCGGGAAGGTTCACTGTCGTGACTCACCTATTTCATCCCCATCCCTAAGTATACTGAACAAAAATATAAATGCAACATGTAGTGTTGGTCCCATGTTTCATGAGCTGAAATAAAAAATCCCAGAAATTTTCCACAAGGACAAAAAGCTTATTTTTCTTACATTTTGTGCACAAATTTGTTTACATCCCTGTTAGTGAGCATTTCTCATTTGCCAAGATAATCCATCCACTTGACAGGTGTGGCATATCAAGAAGCTGATTAAACAGCATGATCATCACACAGGTTCACGTTGTGCTGAGGACAATAAAAGGCCACTTTAAAATGTGCAGTTTTGTCACAACACAATGCCAGAGATGTCTCAAGTTTTGAGGGAGTGTACAATTGGCATGCTGACTGCAGGAATGTCCACCAGAGCTGTTGCCAGAGAATTGAATGTTCATTTCTCTACCATAAGCTGCCTCCAATAAAATTTTACAGAATTTGGCAGTACATCCAACTGGCCTCACAACCGCAGACCACATGTAACCACACCAGCCCAGGACCTCCACATCCGGCTTCTTCACCTGCGGGATCGTCAGAGGGAGGGTGGGGGGGTATGCTGAGGAGTATTTCTGTCCGTAATAAAGCCCTTTTGTGGGGAAAAACTCATTCTGATTGGCTGGGCCTGGCTTCCCAGTGGGTGAGCCTATTCCCTCCAGGGCCCACCCATGGCTGCACTGCTGCCCAGTCATGTGAAATCCATAGATTAGGGCCTAATTTATTTATTTAAATTGACTATTTTCCTTATAAGAACTGTAACTCAGTAAAATCGAACTGTAACTCAGTAAAATCGTCCCCCCCTACCCACAAGGCAGGCAATACGCTTGACCTCATCTTTACTAGATGCTGCTCTTCTACTAATCTCACTGCAACTCCCCTCCATGTCTCCGACCACTACTTTGTATCCTTTTCTCTCTCGCTCTCCTCCAACACTACTCACTCTGCCCCTACACAGATGGTAATACGCCGCCGCAACCTTCGCTCTCTCTCTCCCACTACTCTCTATTCTCTTCCATCCTATCATCTCTTCCCTCTGCTCAATCCTTCTCCCTCCAATCTCCTGATTCTGCCTCCTCAACCCTCTTCTCCTCCCTTTCTGCATCCTTTGACTCTCTGTGTCCCCTATCCTCCCGGCGGCTCGGTCCTCCCCTCCAGCTCCGTGGCTTGATGACTCATTGCGAGCTCACAGAACAGAGCTCCGGGCAGCGGAGCGGAAATGGAAGAAAACTAAACTCCCTGCCGACCTGGCATCTTTTCACTCCCTCCTCTCTACATTTTCTTCATCTGTTTCTGCTGCTAAGGCCACTTTCTACCACTCTAAATTCCAAGCATCTGCCTCTAACCCTAGGAAGCTCTTTGCCACATTCTCATCCCTGCTGAATCCTACCCCCCCCCCCCCCCCCCCTCCTCTCTCTCTGTGGATGACTTCGTCAACCACTTTGAAAAGAAGGTTGACGACATCCGATCCTCGTTTGTTAAGTCTAATGACACTGCTGGTCCTGCTCACACTGCCCTACCCTATGCTTTGACTTCTTTCTCCCCTCTCTCTCCAGATAAAATCTTGCGACTAGTGACTGCAGGCCGCCCAACAACCTGCCCGCTTGACCCCATCCCCTCCTCTCTTCTCCAGACCATCTCCGGTGACCTTCTCCCCTACCTCACCTCGATGATCAACTCATCCTTGACCACTGGCTATGTCCCTTCCGTCTTCAAGAGAGCGAGAGTTGCACCCCTTCTCAAAAAACCAACACTCGATCCCACTGATGTCAACAACTACAGACCAGTATCCCTTCTTTCTTTTCTTTCCAAAACTATTGAGCGTGCCGTCTTTAGCCAACTCTCTTGCTATCTCTCTCAGAATTACCTTCTTGATCCAAACCAGTCAGGTTTCAGGACTGGTCATTCAACTGAGACTGCTCTTCTCTGTGTCACGGAAGCTCTCCGCACTGCTAAAGCTAACTCTCTCTCCTCTGCTCTTGTCCTTCTAGACCTGTCTGCTGCCTTTGATACTGTGAACCATCAGATCCTCCTCTCCACCCTCTCCGAGCAGAGCATCTCCGGCGCGGCTCACTCCTGGATCACGTCCTACCTGACCGGTCGCTCCTACCAAGTGGCGTGGCGAGAAGCTGTCTCCGCACCACGTGCTCTCACCACTGGTGTCCCCCAGGGCTCAGTTCTAGGCCCTCTCCTATTCTCCCTATACACCAAGTCACTTGGCTCTGTCATATCCTCACATGGCCTCTCCTATCATTGCTACGCTGACGATACACAACTAATCTTCTCCTTTCCCCCTTCTGATAACCAGGTGGCGAATCGCATCTCTGCATGTCTGGCAGACATATCAGTATGGATGACGGATCACCACCTCAAGCTGAACCTTGGCAAGACGGAGCTGCTCTTCCTCCCGGGGAAGGACTGCCCGTTCCATGATCTCGCCATCACGGTTGACAACTCCATTGTGTCCTCCTCCCAGAGTGCGAAGAGCCTTGGCGTGACCCTGGACAACACCCTGTCGTTCTCCGCTAACATCAAGGCGGTGACCCGATCCTGCAGGTTCATGCTCTACAACATTCGGAGAGTACGACCCTGCCTTACACAGGAAGCGGCACAGGTCCTAATCCAGGCACTTGTCATCTCCCGTCTGGATTACTGCAACTCGCTGTTGGCTGGGCTCCCTGCCTGTGCCATTAAACCCCTACAACTCATCCAGAATGCCGCAGCCCGTCTGGTGTTCAACCTTCCCAAATTCTCTCACGTCACCCCGCTCCTCCGCACACTCCACTGGCTTCCAGTTGAAGCTCGCATCTGTTACAAGACCATGGTGCTTGCCTATGGAGCTGTGAGGGGATCGGCACCTCTGTACCTTCAGGCTCTGATCAGTCCCTACATCCAAACGAAAAAGAAAAAAAATATATATATATATATATTGTAAAGTGGTTATCCCACTGCAGTGGCGGCTCCTGAAAAAATTCTCAGGGGGGGCAATTTTTCTGATGATTTAGGTGACCTACACACATTTTAAAAAAGATATGTCCAGCAACAACATGAAGACAGGGGCAGCATATAAGTCAATACCAGAAGCATTTATTGACTGATCTCAAAAGTGTTGGCTTACCAGGGTTGGTGGAGCCCTCAGTTTCACCTTTGCCTCGCAAAGCTAACTCAAACACTCCGCAAAGCTTGTCCACCAGTATCTGTCTTTTTATCTCACGTTGTACATCTCTTAAAGCCTGTCTATCACCCCCAGCATAAACTGCCTTCTTCCTATCAAGTAGTGATTTTAGATGTTTTGATACCCAAGGCTTGTTGTTAGGGAAGATTTTACAGGTCTTAGTAGGCACAACTGACTCAACACAGAAGTTTACATAGTCTGAAATAACCTCTGTGAGTTCATCCAGATCAGAGCTGCTGTCCTCAAATATCTCCCACATTGTACAGTCAAAACACCCCAAGTGATACTGTTGTCATTCCAGATCTGGACAGTTTTAACTGTGGGTTTCTCCCTCTCCAGGAGGTGACAGTAAATTGGCCTAAGGTAGACCACATTGTGGTCTGATGTCCCCAGAGGAGGTCTGGTGGTGGCAGAGAACGCCTTTGGTATTGTCCCATAGCACAAATCAAGAGTCCTATTTTTCCTAGTGTGACATTTCACATACTGATGGTATGTGCGCAAGACTTTGTGCAAGGTACAGTTGTTAAAATCCCCTAAAATAAATTTGGGTGCGTCGGGGGAGATGGATTCCAGTTTCTGTGACAGATTATAAATAATCTCTGATGCCTTTGTTATATTAGCTTTTGGTTGAATGTACACAACGGTAACAAACAATTGGGGGAACTCACGGGGCAGATAGTAAGGTCGCAGTGACACAGAAAGCAGTTCAATGTCGGGGGTACAGAGTCGCTCTCTTACCAGGATCGATTTACACGACTGGTCCCTGACAGACGCCCCCGCCGTGAAGTTTCCCTGTGACTGTCAGATCGTGGTCCGCTCTGACCAGGGTGAAGCCGGCCGGCTCCACTTCTCTGTCCGGGACTCTGTCATCCAGCCAAGTCTCAGTAAATGCCAGCAAACAGGCCTCCCGATATTCGTGTTGGAAGCGCAGATTCGCTGACAACTCATCCGCTTTCCCCCTCAGTGACTGGGCATTAATCAGCAAGGTGGTGGGTAAAGGAAGTTTGTTCTTAATTTTTTTAAAGTCGTTGTCTGATTCCCCCGCGTTTTCCACGTTTGCATTTGGGTTTGTAATCCACTCGCAGACAATCAGGTATTAGATGGGCCATTGGGATATCCATCGCGTTCGTATTTGAGTTGCATTGTAGTAAAAACTCCCTGCTGTATTGGATTCCGCTGCCAGCAGCGTTTTCATTATTTAGTCCGTTCGTAGCGGGTATGTACACGATCAACAAGATCAGTCCAACACAGTGACCCCACCACTGGAAATCCATGGTTGGCAGAATGTTTGTAAACTAAGTGTACAAATTAAAAACATAAAATAACGCCACTAAGTGTACAAATTAAAAACATACGATTAAAAACATAAGATAACGTCACACACACTGCAGGTCGCAACAGAGACGCTGCTACCCGCTATTTTCTTAGTTACGTTCATGGTTACGTTACGTATGACGAAAGCGCGTAAGTGCAAGCCCTCAGACACCCATAGAGATTGTATTGAAAGCTCTGAAATTTGAAAAAAATAGATTTTACATGGGAGTCTATGACAGACTTCTGGGCGATTTTCAACCTGACTGAAATCGCCCCAAAAGGGGGGGTGGCCATTTGAAGCACGACTTTAGCCTGATTCGACATTTAGTGGCAGTGTGGCAGATCAGACGTCTAGATTACAACACTGATAACTACTGTTGCCGTGATATAATTGATTAGAAAAAAAATCCCTTCCTTTTCCCGTTTGGCAGTGCGTCGCCCATATCGCCCTATTCAACAGGCCGCCCCTGTCCCACTGGCTATAGGATGAATGCACCTATTTGTAAGTCGCTCTGGATAAGAGCGTCTGCTAAATGACGTAAATGTAAATGTAATTTTACCAATAATTATACAAGGCTCTGTTAAGAAAGTCTGGGCAAGTTAACAGTTCCTAATACCAGCCTAACTCACTTAAAGCCATGTCCGTCTGTCGTCTGCACTATGAATCAGCAGGACTGAACTCACTACATTATGTCTGGCTGGCTGCAAGCTTAAGGGACTGCAAGACTGTAATCTTGATGGAGAATAATGCTCAAATGTTTTACTGCGGCTCCTGGATTTGGCAGACAGGCCATTCTGACAGGCCAAGCAGAACCCAGGCCTTTTATCACAGGGACTAGCAGCATGTGACTAATCTGGCGCCGACTGGATCAGATTAACATACATATGAAGGGGAAGTTCTAAAAGCTCCAAAGAAGGACAAATCCCTGGAAAATGGAACCATTATAGTAAAGTTCCCCCTTTATGAATTCCGAGGCATGCGAGAAGAAGAGTTGACACGCATAGCTCAGAGGTTGTCTTTCTACAGTAGGCTACAATGTTAATGTGTTTTCAAAGTCTTCGACTGCTCCATTGACTTACTGCTCATGTACACAGAAAAGGTGTGTGTGTGCAAATGTGCTGACCTGTACGAAGCTGAACTCCCTCCAGTTGAGAGATTTGCCCACGGTGGGCACTGAGGAGATAGCCAGCAGAGAGAGCAGGCCCAGGGCCAGGATGCCTATAGACAGATACAGCTCCATCCTCCACACCTTCTCCTCTACCCACGAGTCCTCCTGGCCTGCCTTCACCTGCACAGCAAACACACATTGTTGCTTACTGTGAGGTCAGGTGGTTACACTATAATATGCATAATCCATTACAAATGTTTTACCATATTGAAAACGTTATAAATGCTGATGAGTAGAAATGTTTTTAATGCTTATGTTTAGACCCATACATTTATACTTCAATACTAATTCATTTATAGTATGTAGGCTACACTATTTATAAATAGTTTGATGACGCTTTCTCACCTGTTTGAAGGCAGCATTGAGCAGACTGTAGCGTGCAGACCTGCGCATGGGCAAACACAGGCTATAGACGGCATGCAGGGCTGCGTAGAGGAAGGCACAGAGGCCCAACTGCTTCCGAAGCTGCAGCCAGCGATCCAACCAGTTGGGGAAGCGCCTGTACTTGGTGCCCCACGACAGCTGCAGGAAGGCAGCCACGAGGCCCGGCAGGTAGACCAGAGCCAGGTTCACCAAGGCCACCGAGGGGAGAGTCACGTTTACCACCTCCACCGGCATTTTGTAGAATGCGCTCTTCCCCGCCGTGGCGTAAGGGTGGATGACGTCACGTAGGAAGTTGTAGGCGTAGAAGAAGAGGAAAAGGCAGAGGGTGGAGAGACAAGGGAGACGCCACGAAGGGAAGAGGTACAGGGGGGTGTTCTCTATCTCCTGGGCAGAGGAGAGGCGGCCCATGTCAACAGGGATGAAGCCTAGACTGCGGCAGATCTGGAGTACAGCGCTCTTGGCCCTACTGCTGTCACTGCAAATCAGCACCTGGATAGTAAAGAGAAGAGTGTCAGCTAAGGGAAGGGAATCTTCACCAAGGAGAACCCAACTGAAGAGACACTATACTTCACCAATAGCCTACCCTACATCACATCGTTTAGCTACAGTGACATCGTATGACCAACACCTGTGAGAATATGGTTGCAAGATGAGAATGTGTGAAACATCTAACATTACATAAACTGCAGACATTGTCCGGTTTAGAGCAAAAAATATATAAAAACTGTACGTCCAAATGTCATTCAGAGTAGTAATGTCTGTCTGTCTGTCTCTTCTCTGGCACTGTTGTGTGTTCAGAGGACTTAGGCCTTACCTGTCTGCTGCCGTCCCGTGGCCCCGTCTGCAGGCTCCAGGCCGAGATCACATTGAAACCCTTCACCACACTGCTCTCTGGGAAGATATCGGCCAGCTGCTCCGCGTAGGACTGCTTATCCCTGTTGATCTTAGTACCGTTACTAACATCCACCAGAATCTTCCCCACTAGCGGCTCCCTCAGCCCAGCCAGGGTGGAGCAGTGCTCGGGGAAGAGGGCCACGAACACCAGGTCGGCCTGGGTGGCAGCCTGGTGCTGGGTGGTCACCTCAGCCTCCTCGGGAAAGAGGGAGGCACAGCGCTTGGGGTTGCGGCTGCCCACCACCACCCGGTACCCGGAAGCTACCAGCCCGGTGGCTAAGGAGCGGGAGAAGTCACCTGTGCCCAGGATGCCAACCAAGGGGGTACCTGGATCGGAAATTGAGGTTTTGAGGTGTCTGGGGCTGGGGCTGACACCACCCCATATTAGAGGCTTCTTCATCTCCTCCTGGGGCATCCTGTCCTGCGCTGAAAAAAACAAAAGGTCACTAACAGTGTCACATGTCTATCAATAGACAATTGTGTCTGTGCAGCATTCAATGTAAATATGATTTTGTTATTGACACAAATTAACACTGATGTACTACTTGATTCAACTGGCAAACTAGCTAGCTAGCTAATGCAACCTGCGTATAACTGCTATAGCTAGCTAGCTAGCTAACTAACTAGCTAACTAACTAACTAGCTAGCTAACTAACTAACTAACACTACTACTGATTGTGCAATTTGTTTTGACATGAGTAGGCTACATCTGAATGTTATGTGACTCCAGTGCCATGCCACTCCTATGAAATGATAAGTGATCTAATGAGAATGAGATATGACAAGGTTTTGTCTCTATCCAGATTCAGGAGATTCAAGGCTACTTGATTCAAGGCTACAGTGCATAGGCCTACATAATGTAAGTAGGCTAAAGACAATTAACCAACGACTGTAGCAGTCCGTTCCATTTCATAAGATGGTTATGAAGACATTTCTGTCAGCCACCGCCTTATATTGCTGCAGCATTTTAGGCCACTTTAAACTCTGACTTTACACTCCGAGATCCGTTATGGCTTCAGTGTTTGTGGTTAACTTTCATCTCAGCAGACAGCTCTATCTGGGCTCATGTTGGATGCCAGGCATGTCCGAACTATTTCCCCGCCTGCCTTGCTCCCAAGCCCTGGCTGCTCCTCCATATTACTGTAACCTTCCCGGCTCCGTCGGTCAAGATGAGCGTGGAAAGCTGGGATTTCTGTGGAAAGCCTCAGCCTTGATCACAGAATCACACAAATATATGACCATCAGCAGCCGTCCGTGACAGATTTGGAGTGTAATATCACACTGATCCATCTTGTAATCTATAAATCACAGAGCATTTAATGTGATTCATTGGAAATAAATGACTGTCTTTGATACAGGACCACATTTTTTTCATGAAGATTGTATACATATTTCATATACATTAGCCTATGTTTCAGTCTATTTTAACATCTAAGATTTCCCTTCATGCCAACAACTGTAAGAATGCATTTGCTGGCCTCCTGAGTGGCGCAGTGGTCTAAGGCACTGCATCGCAGTGCTAGAGTTGTCACTACAGACCTGGGTTCGATCCCAGGCTGTGTCGCAGTTGGCTGCGACCGGGAGACCCATGAGGTGGCGCACAATTGGCTCAGCGTCATCCTGGTTAGGGGAGGGTTTGGTTGGCCGGGATGTCCTTGTCCCGTTGTGCTCTAGCAACTCCTTGCGGCGGGCTGGGCGCATGCACGCTGACATCGGTCGCCAGTTGTACGGTGTTTCCCGCCGACACATTGGTGTGGCTGGCTTCCGGGTTAAGTGAGCAGTGTGTCAAGAAGCAGAGCGGCTTGGCGGGGTCGTGTTTCGGAGGATGTGTGGCAATGGACCTTCGCCTCTCTCTCGAGTCCGTACGGGAGTTGCAGCGATGGGACAAGACTGTAACTACCAATTGGGGAGAATAATGCATTTGCCTACCAGCAGCAGATAACCATTGTCACATTCAGTTTGCTTATAGTGAGGTGTTAAGTTATTTATCTTCTACAACATGTTTTAAGTTTTTAATGTAAAGATTTGATTTGTAACAGAACAAGGGACTACCGGTCACTCTGTGACCTCTAGGGTCAAAGGTCAACAGAAATCCAGCCAAGTCTAAAAACCTTCCTCCACGTCATCCACTGGCACCATGTCAACCACTGCCCAAATCTTTTCATTATGAGCTGGGCAGTGGGCACTAATGCAGCCCAGTGGGCACTGTGAGTCCAGTCTTACTGCATCAGATAACGCAGACTGGGCTGGAGAACTGGGTCAGGCTAGAGTTGGAGCCTGGGAGCAGACATTTATAGCCAGCAGTAGCAACGCATGTTCAATGTGTAGACAATGGAACACTTTGGTGCTTCAAAATCGGACACTTCACAGAGAGTGGCGCAGATCAATGTCAAATGCTGTGTTTAGCTGGGATTCGATCTTTAATTTTGCAGAAATGTTGCTGATGATATTTCAATGGGCATTGCTCATTTGAATCACATAATTTCAAGAAATGTATTGCATTGTACCAGTTATTATTATTCACCAACTACTTCTCAGATATAGTTCAATGTGTCAAATCGGAGGGCCTGTTGTCTGGACCTATGGCAGTCTCTATGGGGGTGCCACAGGGTTCAATTCTTGGGCCGACTCTTTTCTCCGTGTATATCAATGATGTCGCTCTTGCTGCTGGTGACTCTCAGTTCCACCTCTACGCAGACGACACCATTTTTATACATCTGGCCCTTCATTGGACACTGTGTTAACAAACCTCTAAATGAGCTTCAATGCCTTACAACACTCCTTCAGTAGCCTCCAACTGCTCTTAAACACTAGTAAAACTAAATGCATACTCTTCAATCGAACGCTGCTGGCACCCGCCCACCCGACTAGAATCACTACTCTCGACGGGTCTGACCTAGAGTCTGGTTAGACTGTAAACTCTCCTTCCAGACTCACATTAAGAATCTCCAATCCAAAGTGAAATCTAGAATCGCTTCCTATTTCGCAAACAAAGCCTCCTTCACTCATGCTGCCAAACATGCCCTCGTAAAACTGACTATCCTACCGATCCTTGACTTCGGCGATGTAATTTACAAAATAGCCTCCAACACTCTACTCAGCAAATTGGATGTAGTCTATCACAGTGCCATCCATTTTGGCACCAAAGCCCAATATACTACCCCCCACTGTGACCTGTATGCTCTTGTTGGCTGGTCCTCACTACATATTCGTCGCCAAACCCACTGGGTCCAGATCATCTATAAATCACTGCTAGGCAAATCCCCGCCTTATCTTAGCTCATTGGTCACCATAGCAACACCCACCCGTAGTATGCGCTCCAGCAGGTATATCTCACTGGTCATCCCCAAAGCCAACACCTCCTTTGGCCGCCATTCCTTCCAGTTCTCTGCTGCCAATGACTGGAACGAATTGCAAAAATCTCTGAAGCTGGAGACTTTTATCTCCCTCACTAACTTTAAGCATCAGTTGTCAGAGCACCTTACCGATCACTGCACCTGTACACAGCCCATCTGAAATTAGCCCACCCAACTACCTCATCCCCATATTGTTATTTATTTTGCTCATTTGCACCCCAGTATCTCTATTTGCACATCATCTCTTGCACATCTATCATTCCAGTGTTAATACTAATTGTAATTATTTTGCACTATAGCCTATTTATTGCCTTACCTCCATAACTTGCTACATTTGCACACACTGTATATATATTTTCTGTTGTATTTTTGACTTTATGTTTTGTTTTTATCCCATATGTAACTCTGTTGTTGTTTTTATCGCACTGCTTTGCTTTATCTTGGCCAGTTCGCAGTTGTAAATGAGAACTTGTTCTCAACTGGCTTACCAGGTCAAATAAAGGTGAAATTAAAAATTAAAAAAATATTCTGCATGTTCCTAACTAAGGTTGGATATGCTGGGCTATGTGACGTTTGATTGATTCCTCTACCTCCATTGGCCTCTGAAAACATAGCATCCTCCTGACGAGTTGTGTGATTAGGGACATTGTACCTAATGACTGTATCACAGGGCAGCAGTTCATTGCAATGACCTCCATAGCATGGATAGTGGTGCACCATCCCGTCCTCTTTCCCTTGTTTTGTTATCGCCCAAAGGTGTATTGTACAAATCCCTGGGAAAGGTCACATCAGCAGCCATGTGAGTAATGAGGCAGTAAGCATTTATCCTTTGTTGATGGAAACAAATGTGTTTCTACTGAACTGGATGGAGCACAGATAAGAGTTTGGTTTCACTTGTGCTAAATGAAACAGGTCCAACTTAATATACAATTGATCCTCAGATAAAAGCTCATACATTTTACTTGTATTCTTATGTGAGTGGTTTGGTGTATTTCTTTGATTGATTGAAATGTAATGGATGCTATATATAGAAAACAGAGGGGAGTTTTGAGATCCATTATACACATTGTGGATCATACGAGAACCAGTGTACCGGAGATTCCTTTCCTTTTCAAACACAACAGCTTGCGATGTCTTTGGCCACTCAGAAACTCTACATCACCTTGAGTTATGCAGTTACTCTGATGTGGGTCAACCATGTCATGTTGTCCTTCTCTTTGAGGAACTGTTTGATCTGGACTTGAAATTACTCTAATGCAAACCTACATACTTTGATGACCACTAATCTCTTTATGTGTACGTTTTCAGTGACCTGTTACTATATCATTTTGGATTTCGAGATTAGCGAGATAATCCAGATAGCTAAAGTGATAACATGTGATTGAATCTGTCTTGGAGATAGCCAGGCCTGTTGCTGATGAAATGATAGCTCAAGTCCACCCACCTCCTAAGGGATATGTCTGGATCTGACATTGTGCCAGCAGCCAGCATCAGCTCACGTCCTCCACGTGTTAGTCTATCAACAATGGGACTCTGATAGTGTTAGGTTGAATCACTCTTTTCGTGTCTGAGATAGAGAAATTATGTTTTCACATGCAATGGTGGGAAAAGCAGGACATCAATTATGTGGGCAATGTAATCTTGATATGGGATGTCCATCACCTTATTTGTGTGGGTTTATTCCTCTTAGAAAAACCTACCAATATCACAGAAATACAAACATTTAAACTGGCTACGGATTCACACATGATTTTGGTATCTTTGGTATCCAATGGTCTGATAGTGTGGGAGTGCTGGTTTAACATCTACTGTAGTTACAATGAATAAATAACAGGCATAAGCAAACTTTGTCTCATTGGATTTTATAAGAAGTATTATAAGCACAAGATGCTTGAGTTTATTTATTTTTTCTAAGTATGCTATGCTCCACTGCATCCTTTTTTTCTGGCAAAATAGCCTATGTGAGAAAGAGAAAATTAGTGACATCCCTTACCACAAACATAGTTTACTGTTGAAAAGGTGCACTTATATCAACCTCAGAATTACATTGACTAAAATAGATTAATTTGGATTGTTGTGGCAAAAAGGTGAGCTGGATTAAATCATGTAGTACCTAAAAAAAGCCTTAAAATGTCCAGGGGAAGAGTCAACAAACGTAGAAGTCCCAGGGGTGGACATGTGATCCCAACAGAGTCCGATTCACCATAATCTGAACACAATTCAGGAGAATCAATTGTTAACTAAATTTAAACCCTGTGCTAGAGAAGAAAAAAACATTAATTGAAGTCTGAACCCTGTTAGGATATAGAGTAGTCAATGGTGGACATTATTTTGCTCACCAGCCCAATCAGGCTTGTTACAAGAGTAGAGAGGATATTTACTATCCAAAAGGTCACTTACCTTCCGGCACACACATCGGTGAGAGAGGTCTGAGAATGTGAGCCAGGGCAGTGTCTGATATTCCAGGCCCAGCTTTGGTAGTTGTACCTGGATAACCTGAATATTTGAAATCCTTGGCCCTTTGGAAACCCTGTGGTGGAGGTGAATGGAAGACATTCTGGGCCCTTTGGCAACCCTGTGGTGGAGGTGAATCGAACCAATTCTGGGCCCTTTGGCAACCCTGTGGTGGAGGGAAATAATCCGATAGGCAGGGAGGAGGTGGAGTAGTTCTGGTCTGTGGAACTGAAGTTTCCATGTCTTTTTGTCTTTTTTTATGTTGCTTCAGCAGACCGTTCAGCTCAAACATGACATGCTTCATAATTGGAGAGATGGGCAGCTCAGCTACGATGGGCTTCACTGGTGGAGAGATGGGAAGCTCAACCATGATGGGCTTCACTGGTGGAGAGATGGGAAGCTCAATCATGATTGGCTTCACTGGTGGAGAGATGGGAAGCTCAGCCACGATGGGCTTCACTGGTGGAGAGATGGGAAGCTCAAACATGACGGGCTTCACTAGTGGAGAGATGGGCAGCTCAGCTACGATGGGCTTCACTGGTGGAGAGATGGGAAGCTCAACCATGATGGGCTTCACTGGTGGAGAGATGGGAAGCTCAATCATGATTGGCTTCACTGGTGGAGAGATGGGAAGCTCAACCATGATGGGCTTCACTGGTGGAGAGATGGGAAGCTCAATCATGATTGGCTTCACTGGTGGAGAGATGGGAAGCTCAACCACGATGGACTTCACTGGTGGAGAGATGGGAAGCTCAACCATGATTGGCTTCACTGGTGGAGAGATGGGCAGCTCAACCACAAAGGGCTTCACTGGTGGAGAGATGGGAAGCTCAACCATGATGGGCTTCACTGGTGGAGAGATGGGCAGCTCAGCCACGATGGGCTTCAATGGTGGAGAGATGGGAAGCTCAACCAAGATGGGCTTCACTGACGGATAGATGGGAAGCTCAGCCACGATGGGCTTCACTGGTGGAGAGATGGGCAGCTCAACCACAATGGGCTTCACTGGTGGAGAGATGGGAAGCTCAACCATGATGGGCTTCACTGGTGGAGAGATGGGCAGCTCAGCCACGATGGGCTTCACTGGTGGAGAGATGGGCAGCTCAACCACAATGGGCTTCACTTGTGGAGAGATGGGAAGCTCAACCACGGTGGGCTTCACTGGTGGAGAGATGGGAAGCTCAACCAAGATGGGCTTCACTGGTGGAGAGATGGGAAGCTCAACCATGATGGGCTTCACTGGTGGAGAGATGGGCAGCTCAACCACAATGGGCTTCACTGGTGGAGAGATGGGAAGCTCAACCATGACAGGCTTCACTGGTGGAGAGATGGGCAGCTCAGCCACGATGGGCTTCACTGGTGGAGAGATGGGCAGCTCAACCACAATGGGATTCACTTGTGGAGAGATGGGAAGCTCAACCACGGTGGGCTTCACTGGTGGAGAGATGGGAAGCTCAACCAAGATGGGCTTCACTGGTGGAGAGATGGGCAGCTCAGCCACGATGGGCTTCACTGGTGGAGAGATGGGCAGCTCAACCACAATGGGCTTCACTGGTGGAGAGATGGGAAGCTCAACCACGATGGGCTACACTGGTGGAGAGATGGGAAGCTCAAATATGACAGGCTTCACTAGTGGAGAGATGGGCAGCTCAGCCACGATGGGCTTCACTGGTGGAGAGATGGGAAGCTCAACCATGATGGGCTTCACTGGTGGAGAGATGGGCAGCTCAACCACAATGGGCTTCACTGGTGGAGAGATGGGAAGCTCAACCATGACAGGCTTCACTGGTGGAGAGATGGGCAGCTCAGCCACGATGGGCTTCACTGGTGGAGAGATGGGCAGCTCAACCACAATGGGATTCACTTGTGGAGAGATGGGAAGCTCAACCACGGTGGGCTTCACTGGTGGAGAGATGGGAAGCTCAACCAAGATGGGCTTCACTGGTGGAGAGATGGGCAGCTCAGCCACGATGGGCTTCACTGGTGGAGAGATGGGCAGCTCAACCACAATGGGCTTCACTGGTGGAGAGATGGGAAGCTCAACCATGACAGGCTTCACTGGTGGAGAGATGGGCAGCTCAGCCACGATGGGCTACACTGGTGGAGAGATGGGAAGCTCAAATATGACAGGCTTCACTAGTGGAGAGATGGGCAGCTCAGCCACGATGGGCTTCACTGGTGGAGAGATGGGAAGCTCAACCATGATGGGCTTCACTGGTGGAGAGATGGGAAGCTCAACCATGATGGGCTTCACTGGTGGAGAGATGGGCAGCTCAGCCACGATGGGCTTCACTGGTGGAGAGATGGGAAGCTCAGCCACGATGGGCTTCACTGGTGGAGAGATGGGCAGCTCAACCATGATGGGCTTCACTGGTGGAGAGATGGGCAGCTCAGCCACGATGGGCTTCAATGGTGGAGAGATGGGAAGCTCAACCAAGATGGGCTTCACTGGCGGATAGATGGGAAGCTCAGCCATGATGGGCTTCACTGGTGGAGAGATGGGCAGCTCAACCACAATGGGCTTCACTGGTGGAGAGATGGGAAGCTCAACCATGATGGGCTTCACTGGTGGAGAGATGGGCAGCTCAGCCACGATGGGCTTCACTGGTGGAGAGATGGGAAGCTCAACCACGATGGGCTACACTGGTGGAGAGATGGGAAGCTCAAATATGACAGGCTTCACTAGTGGAGAGATGGGCAGCTCAGCCACGATGGGCTTCACTGGTGGAGAGATGGGAAGCTCAACCATGATGGGCTTCACTGGTGGAGAGATGGGCAGCTCAACCACAATGGGCTTCACTGGTGGAGAGATGGGAAGCTCAACCATGACAGGCTTCACTGGTGGAGAGATGGGCAGCTCAGCCACGATGGGCTTCACTGGTGGAGAGATGGGCAGCTCAACCACAATGGGATTCACTTGTGGAGAGATGGGAAGCTCAACCACGGTGGGCTTCACTGGTGGAGAGATGGGAAGCTCAACCAAGATGGGCTTCACTGGTGGAGAGATGGGCAGCTCAGCCACGATGGGCTTCACTGGTGGAGAGATGGGCAGCTCAACCACAATGGGCTTCACTGGTGGAGAGATGGGAAGCTCAACCATGACAGGCTTCACTGGTGGAGAGATGGGCAGCTCAGCCACGATGGGCTACACTGGTGGAGAGATGGGAAGCTCAAATATGACAGGCTTCACTAGTGGAGAGATGGGCAGCTCAGCCACGATGGGCTTCACTGGTGGAGAGATGGGAAGCTCAACCATGATGGGCTTCACTGGTGGAGAGATGGGAAGCTCAACCATGATGGGCTTCACTGGTGGAGAGATGGGCAGCTCAGCCACGATGGGCTTCACTGGTGGAGAGATGGGAAGCTCAGCCACGATGGGCTTCACTGGTGGAGAGATGGGCAGCTCAACCATGATGGGCTTCACTGGTGGAGAGATGGGAAGCTCAACCATGATGGGCTTCACTGGTGGAGAGATGGGCAGCTCAGCCACGATGGGCTTCACTGGTGGAGAGATGGGCAGCTCAGCCACGATGGGCTTCACTGGTGGAGAGATGGGCTATAGATAGTGGTATAGAAAGAGAAGTTTAGTCCAGAAACAACATATAATCAATTACAATGTAATAGACGCATGGCCTAAAACATTAGACGCATGGCCTAAAACATGTTTGCTTACTTATGAATATGCAAACCATAATAATCATCCCCTCCCTCATCATTCATTCTAACTCTGCTGTCTCATCCAACGAATAAACGTACCTGTGCCCTACTCTGTGTGCACAACAGGGTAACACAATACCACATGAAGAACTTAGATTGGTACTCCTGACACTTCTGCCATACAATCTCAATCATCTCCTCAAGAGTCCCAACGCTACAGGAGAGGAAACACACCAGGTTGTTTAGAATGTGTGGAAAGAGGCTTCATACAGTGGATACGAAACAGCCTTTATATTTCAGATCTGAACTCAATCTAGGTGCTCTGGGTAATCCAGGTAATCTGAAACTCCATTACATTGGTCCAACATCTCAATCAACTTCACTGTAAAGGCAGTGTATTCATAGCACTCCAAATCCCAAAATGAATGTATCTGGTGGATTGTGTAGCTGTGCAGATGTCAATGCTGTGCTAACGAACAAAGTGCTTACTTTGCAAGAGGCCAAGGGGATGCTGCGAGGAATCCAGGCTGCTCCTGTGGGCTCTGCTGAGGGAGATCAGAGGAAGTAGGGAGGGGGAGATGGGCAGGAGCATCGACAATCTGAGAAGAACCAGCCTCTATTTCCCATTTGGCCCCTTGACCAGGTTGATCCTGGTCATACTTGTACACATACTCATAGTTGTACTCGTTGTTGTTTAGGGTCCACCTCTCTGTAAAAAGAATGAGAGCAGAAGCTTGATCCTCTCATTTCCATAAAGGAATGGTAATACAATGATTAAACCAAGACCCAACAGAGGTGTGAAATGCTTACCCCAATGGCCATGTTCTTCATTCCAGTGGAAATATCCATAATCATCGCCCACATAAAACCCGTCTGCATCAGCCTTAACAACATAATCAACATGGAGACAGTCAGGTGAGAACAACTTTAAAGAGCAAAACCTGTTATCAAAGCAAAAAAGCTGGAAGGTACAGTATAAATTGAATCCCTTTTAATGTTCTCAGAATGTATTGGAGAAAACATTATACCGAGACCTTTTAAAGCTAGAATCCTTAATTGAAACAATAACAAAGCGCACACCCCACCTCTCTTTTGGTAAAAAACTAAGGGATGGGCCTGGAGGAATATAACCACTCTCAAATTCAGACAGAGCTGGCCATCCATGATATCAAAATTACAGTTTTAACCATGTTTTAAGGTTATACAGTGTTGTTTTCATTACATTTACATTGTTTACACACATTGGAGTAAAACAAGCTTCTATTTTGGGTTCTGATGGGGTACATATGACAGTTGAATTAAGATCATGAGGCATTTATAATTATATTCTTCAAGAATCAAATGGGTATATATCATTAACCTCTTAAGGATCGTACACTTTCTTTTGCCTAAAATGACATACCCAAATCTAAATGCCTGTAGCTCAGGACCTGAAGCAAGGATATGCATATTCTTGATACCATTTTAAAGGAAACACTTTGAAGTTTGTGAAAATGTGAAATGAATGTAGGAGAATATAACACATTAGATCTGGTAAAAGATAATACAAACAAAAAAACATGTGTTTTCTATATATTTTTTTGTTCCATCATCTTTGAAATGCAAGAGAAAGGCCACAATATAATAATGCTGTTTAGGCACAATTTAGATTAATCAGAGCAAGATTACTGAATGTAACGCACATTATTTACCTTCAGAGAGGTGAATGTATCAAACCAGTTGCCGTAGAGGTTAATTAATAAGTCCAACAATGGATGTAGCAACTAAGGGTTCTAGTTTTAAGGAACCAAACAGCTAACGTTGGGAATATCTTGAAAAACTCCTGATCCCAAACGGGGACCAAACTGGAACGTTTCCAGTCCTAGACCTATGTCCCTGGAATCTTCTGACTGTAACATCATACTACTGACATTCCATGGACCAAAAGAAAACGTATTGAATGTTGCCAGAACTTCCTGGAGAAATACGTTACATAAAGAACATTATAAACTGGGTGGTTTGAGCCCTGAATGCTGATTGGCTGACAGCCGTGGTATATCAGACCATATACCATGGGTATGACAAAACACTTATTTTTTCTACTCTAATTACGTTGGTAACCAGTTTATAATAGCAATAAGGCACCTCTGGGGTTTGTGATATATGGCCAATATACCATGGCTGAGGGCTGTGTCCAGGCACTCCACGTTGCGTTTTGCGTTTGCGTCGTGCATAAGAACAGCCCTTAGCCTTGGTATATTGGCCATATACCAGACCCCCTCTGGCCTTATTGCTTAAGTAACCCACTGGGCACAGACATAATTTCAACATCTAGTTTGGAATTCAGTTTGGTTGAGTTGTCAACTAAGGTGAATTCAACTTGAAATCAACAACAACAAAAATCACTGGGTACTTGCTAACTCTGGTCAATGGTGATAGTGTGGAGAAACTCACACTACCGCCCTGAACCAGAGCTAAATATGCTACTCGCTACCACCCTGCTCCAGAGTGAGGTGTTTGATTACTCACATTATATGGATCCATAGTTGCTGGATCCATGGTTAGCCAATCTTCAACACAGACGCACCATCCAACATCTCCGGTAAAATTTACGGTAAGGTCTCCAACATCCGGAACAACAGACCGTAATGGTTTCAAAGAGTGATCCAAGTAGTAGTCTCCAGAAACAATTCGTTGCTACTAATAAACGAAAATCGATTGCTCGGGGTTATTTATAGGCTAGATAACGTCACAATACTAATCGTCAGATTGGAACTCACAGAGATTCTGTAGCTCATTCTGTAAATGTTTTAACTCTACTTTGAGTCATAATGTAAGTAATTACACTGCACGCGACCACTATTGACATGGGACGGGTTGTTCATTTGAGTCAAATATTTGGCCACATCCTTGTGTTTGTTTATAATTTAAAATCAATAAACAATATATCGTAAAGTTTTGGTCACTCACATTTGTCTCGATTGATTGTTTCTAAATATTTCCCGCAAATGTTCCACTAGTAGCCTAGGCCTAGCCAACAAGACAAAATAGGTTTCAAGGGAACACACAGCAACACATTAAATTACTATTCTGTTCTATTTATGGGAACACCTATAGGGAACACGCATAGGGAACGTGCATAGGACATGTTTAGTCTGTCTGCATTACCAGTGTCTATTGGTAGCTTATAATGACAGACTCAATCACAAGGGATGACCGCGAATAAATGTTAGCTTTGCTGTTAGCTGATTTCTTAGCTGCTGAGACAGGGTGGTAGATGTTAAACCCCAGCTCTAGAACATAAGGATTAACAGATTTGTTTCAGACATGAAGCCGTCACTTTCTTAGAGATTGAAGACAGAATACAAGAATGTGTGAATGTAAATGTAGGTTGACTTGGATGGTTTGGGGTATGCCATTTGTTACAAAGGGGAGGTGACGAACTAATATTTAATGAAACAAATATTAGATAGGCCTACAGCAAAATTACTAAATTGTTATGTTGCTTTTAAAGCGCATTGATACGTAGGCTAAATGTTTTGATTCATGTGGATTTCCAGTTGGGCGCCAGCGTCCTAATGATTGGGAGTGGTGCTGAAAGGACAGCTACTGCACCATACACAGAGCCTTTCGTTTCAGCAAAATAATGGCTATTCTGTTCTATTTAATTATATGGGGACACGTTCTGTACAACCACATGGTTTGCATGTTTCAAAATATAAATGGATCAAAAGTGTTTAATACTTTCTAATTCCATATGCTCCTTGTTGTAATATGAGGATTTGTAATTCATACATAAAGATTGCCCGATTATTGTTTCGATCTTAATCCAAATTGCAAAAGGCTTTACTCCGCATGTGTTACGTCAGCGACCCCCGTAGGACTGGAATAGAATGGGAGCGCTCAAACTCAGCGCTGAGAACCAGCGCGCGCCCATCCATGCCAAGATGTGTACCTTTCGTCTGTCTGCTCTGTGAGGCAGTTATGATACTGGCACGACTGCCTAAGGCTTATGGACAAAACAAAATAGAATCGTTTCATTGAGGAAGAAAATATATTTGGTGTCTGTTTTTTTCCTTCTAATTACGCACGCAAACCTTCCACTATTACTCCTCCAAGCTCAGCTGACTTTCTATCGCTTGCTTCTCGGATAGTCCAGAGGAAGCGACTTGTGGCCGCTGTGGTTGGCATCGTCATGGTGTTGGCCCTTATCATAGCAATACCGCTGCTTGTGCAAAGTACCAAGACTTCGGCTCACTATGAGATGATGGGCACCTGTCGAATGATCTGTGATCCATACAGTTCAAAACCCGCCAGCGCCACGGCCATGGAGCTCATGCAGGACCTGAATGCTATTCCGCCGCCGCCAATGGCGCAAGGCTCCAAAGGTGAAATGGGGCGACCTGGGAAACCGGGACCAAGAGGTCCACCGGGAGAACCAGGACCTCCAGGCCCAAGAGGACCACCTGGAGACAAGGGAGATTCCGGGAAAGCTGGTTACCCCGCGGTAACGTCAGGGACTGCAAAGACCAAAACGGACATGGACGAGGTTAACACGGCACTCAGTGACTCAAAGGTTGCGTTCTATGTCGGGTTGAAGAACCCACACGAAGGATATGAGGTGCTTAAATTCGACGATGTTGTCACAAACTTGGGAAATCAATACGACCCAACCAATGGCAAGTTCACTTGCCAAGTGTCCGGAATTTATTTTTTCACATACCATGTGTTAATGCGAGGCGGCGACGGGACAAGCATGTGGGCAGACTTGTGCAAAAACGGACAGGTAAACATTATTTCATCCTATTAGCATATACGAAAATATTGTTTTCTCATTCAAGAATTTATTTGAAAACAATTTATGTCTTTAAAATACTATAAATGCATGCAAAAACCCAAAGGGTATGGAGAAAAACGTATACTTTACGCACTAATTTAACGCACTCACTTTATATATATTTTGGCTAGTGCACTTTTCGGCTTTAAAGTAGGACATTAAGGCCCCTTAGCATCTGCTTAGCCATGGTGAACTCAGTTAAATCGGGCAGGCTATACATGAGATTACCACAGTAAAGCCCCCGTGTAGCTCAGTTGGTAGAGCATGGCACTTGCAACGCCAGGGTTGTGGGTTCGATTCCCACGGGTGGCCAGGATAAAATAAAATATAATCTATGCACTCACTAACTGTAAGTCGCTCTGGATAAGAGCGTCTGCTAAATGACTTAAATGTAAAGAAAGGCTTAAACTTTTAGCTGATTAAGCCCTTGTTCCCCCTACTGTGATGTCCAAAGTGACATAATAAAACCTATTCTACGAAGTTGTAGTGGAGGAATTTGTCTGACCATAACTGACGAAATGTCCAAAGTGGTGTCCCAAGTGACATAATATGACCCAATCGACAAAGTGGTAGTGGAGGGATTTGTCTGACCATAAGTGACGAAATCAAATAACCAGAAAATATAAAGTTAATGAGGAAAATACTTATTTTGTGTATCCATTCCATTACACAGGTTCGGGCAAGTGCTATTGCACAGGATGCAGACCAGAACTACGATTACGCAAGTAACAGCGTGGTTCTACACCTGGACTCTGGAGACGAGATTTATGTCAAACTGGACGGTGGCAAAGCACACGGAGGCAACAACAACAAGTACAGCACCTTCTCTGGATTCATTTTGTATCCAGATTAAATAGCCTGACAAGTTTTAGGCTATCCATGACTCTACCTCCAATTGAGGTCCAAACAGAACTTCATCGTTTATTTCGCTCTCTCATTTCCTTTGGAGAGCAGGGTGCTTGTAATGGTCCTCTAACTACTAATAATATATAGGATAAATAGGTTATATAGCAGTTGAGGTCGTTTGATTGAATGTGATAAGATGACTTTATGCAGCAGTTTGTTTTACTCAATAGGAACACCTTATGTGGAGAAGTAGCCTATATGTAGCTAAGATCAAATGCACAGAGATAGAATCAAACATACAAAACCAGTCTTCGGTATATTCAGAGTCCAGAGTTGTGTTTTATTTTACAGCATTAGGCCAATAGTGCATTATATTTTGTCCTCATGTACCAATAAATATTATTTTACAGTATGTCTCATTGAATGTTTTTTCAAATATTACATTACATTTTAGTAATTGAGCAGAGGCTCTTATCCAGAGCAACTTACAGTAGGGTGTGCATATATTTTGTGACCAAGAACCTGATGGTCACTCCAGAGTTCCTCTGTGGAGATGGGAGAACTTTCCAGAAGGACAACCATGTCTGCAGCACGCCACCAATCAGACCTTTATGGTAGATTGGCCAGACAGAACCACTCTTCAGTAAAAGGCACTTGAAGTTTGCCAAAAGGCACCTAAAGGACTCTCAGACCATGAGAAACAAGATTCTCTGGTCTGATGAAACCAAGATTGAACTGAAGTATGGTGGTTGCCGCATCATGCTGCAGGGAAGTTTTTCAGCGGCAGGGACTGGGAGACTAGTCAGGATCGAGGGAAAGATGAACGGAGCAGAGAGTACAGAGAGATCCTTGACGATAACCTGCTCCAGAGCACTCAGGACCTCAGACTGGGGCGAAGGTTCACCTTCCAACAGGACAACTACCCTAAGCAAAATTTGCAAAAATGTCTAAAAACCTATTTTTGCTTTGTCATTATGGGGTATTGTGTGTAGATTGATAAGGGGGAAAACAATTTAATCCGTTTTAGAATAAGGCTATAACGTAACAAAATGTGGAAAAAGTCAATGGGTCTGAATACTTTCAGAATGCACTGTATATTCCCAGATGCTGTTGCAATGCTGTCCTCGTATTCCCTTTCTACAACAGGCTGTCATTGGCTAAAGAGCATGATAGATGGATGTGGTGTTTAAGTTGTAGGAAGAGAGAGAGAGAGAGAGAGAGAGAGAGAGAGAGAGAGAGAGAGAGAGAGAGAGAGAGAGAGAGTTCATTGTGACGTATCATCAAATCAAATCAAGTTTATTGGTCGCGTACACAGTTTAGCAGATGTTATATAGTAGTCTGCGCTCCAGCAGGTATATCTCACTGGTCATCCCCAAAGCCAACACCTCCTTTGGCCGCCATTCCTTCCAGTTCTCTGCTGCCAATGACTGGAACGAATTGCAAAAATCTTTGAAGCTGGAGACTCTTATCTCCCTCACTAACTTTAAGCATCAGTTGTCAGAGCACCTTACCGATCACTGCACCTGTACACAGCCCATCTGAAATTAGCCCACCCAACTACCTCATCCCCATATTGTTATTTATTTTGCTCATTTGCACCCCAGTATCTCTATTTGCACATCATCTCTTGCACATCTATCATTCCAGTGTTAATACTAATTGTAATTATTTTGCACTATAGCCTATTTATTGCCTTACCTCCATAACTTGCTACATTTGCACACACTCTATATATATTTTCTATTGTATTTTTGACTTTATGTTTTGTTTTACCCCATATGTAACTCTGTGTTGTTGTTTTTATCGCACTGCTTTGCTTTATCTTGGCCAGGTCGCAGTTGTAACTGAGAACTTGTTCTCAACTGGCTTACCTGATTAAATTAAGGAGAATTTTTTAAAATATATATATATATATATATATATATATAGTGGGTGCCGCAAAATGCTTGTGTTAGTAGCTCCTAACAGTGCAGTAAAACGTCAAACAAGTACACAAATAATCAAAAAACTTCAAACAAGAAATCAATAAATGTCAGAAAACCCAAATAATGCTGAATCAGTCATCCAAATGCAATCTATCATGGGAGGTGAGTGATGGTGGATGTGTGTAGACCTGGGTCATGTTCAGTAGGGCACACCATAGCAAAACAAAAAGGATCATTTCTTATTGGTCAAGTTCAGATAGTACCTCCCTGTCACAAAATGTTTAAAAACATTTTCTTCCAACTGAACATACCCCTGGATAGGAATTGACTGGAAAGTCATGAAGAGTCCTTAGAAGAACCATGTCTAGCCAACAACATACTTAGTTCCTGAGAGGATGACTGTGTTGTGTCTCTAAGTGATGATTTCACCAGCTTTTCACCTGGAGGCAGGCAGATTAAACAGCTGTCTATCAATTAAACAGCAATCATGTAAAACAAATATTAGCCAGTCTGGTTCAACATGGCTCTGGCTAAGTTGTTGATTTATTTCGCTGTGTTCAAGATGACTGAATTCATACCCTACTATTATCCCCAAAATAACCACCCTGCTAAAAGCCATTCTGGCATGGTTTCATCAAATACACTCAATGGTCAATATGGACAACTCTTGTCCATTTCCTTTTTACATGTAGACTATAATGTATGTGTCTTTCATGTATCCTACTCATTACCAATGGTGTCAAAGTTCTACCAACACATATTACACACAGAACATCCCCTGGAGAGTGTTGTGCTGTGTGTGGTGCTGATACCTCTCATCACCCCGCCTCATCACTTAAGGGAGGAAGTGGAGCTGCCTGCATCGACTCACCCAAAGACATCACCATGCACATTTCAAGATTCAATCTAATCTAATAGGTACGTAGTATTTACATTTTTAGTCATTTAGCTCTTATCCAGAGCGACTTACAGTTAGTGAGTGCATACATTTTTAATACTGGCCCCCCCCGTGGGGATCGAAGCCACAACCCTGGCGTTGCAAGCGCTATGCTCTACCAACTGAGCTACAGGATGTAGTATGTAGCTATACAGACCCCATCTGGGAGAGCTGTGGGTTAGACATTCCTATGTAAACGTCCTGCTGTAATGTCATGGATAGAGATACACTGAGAGCCTGACAGTTTGCAGAGACACTCATAAGTATGGTGGAAGCCAGGGGGCAGGCAGCTAACAAGGTGACAAAGAAGTGCTAATGACACAAGTGACCACAGGGAGTTCTATTTCGGAACTCTTCCAAAAGTCCTGTTGTTGATGCATAAGTTGCCACAGGGAGGTTTCCTCATTTTGCATATCAACATGGTTTTCAAGAGGAAAAACACAAACGGCCAGACAGACAGATTTGAGATCAGTGATACTGAGCTGTCTGCCTTCTGTTGTTACATCATAAACAGTTAGAGGCATGACATTGGGGGAAAAACAACAGTCTGGAGAGAAATTGAGGTTCGGGTGGTGTTTGATGATAATGTGGAAGACCTCCAGACCAAAAGAGTTTGATGTCAGTAAACATTCATGTAAAAGATCAATTACTTAAACATGGTAAGTGTGCTAAACTGGGTAAAGAACCTAGGTCAAAGGTCAAAGACGTTTTTCAAGGCCACGTTAGCCCACTGAGCCTATAGGCCTAAGCCCAGCCCATAGGCATTAGATCAACTTACCATATACTCAAACAAACTGGCCAAGAGAGAGGTAACCCACTGGGCACAGACATTAATGCAACATCTATTCCACGTTGGTTCAACGTAATTTCGTTGAAATGACGTGGAAACAACGTTGATTCAACCAGTGTGTGCCCAGTGGGAATTGACTTGGCCAGAACCCTACACCTTGATATCGCAGGGGAAATGCAGCTGAAAAGGCCACCTATGCTGTAAACACTCATATACATTCCCTCTATAAAACCTTATGATGACCTTGTCTCAACTGCAGTCGCACACTAACAACAAAACATTAGGGAGAAATGTTCTCCTTCACTCCAATGGAGACATCAACAATAGCATGTAGGTGTCACTTGCTACAAGATGGAGAGCCAGAATGAGCCCTTCTGGATGAGGGTGAAAGATTGGAGGGTGACAGGCAGTCTGGTAAAGCTCCTTGATAGATGAAAGGACGAGTCTGGCTCTTTGCTCTGATGTGATGCGGTCTGACAGGCTTGAGTTGCAGGCAATGTTGTCCTGTCCCGGGAATGATCGCTTCTGCCCCTAGCCCACTGCACTGCCTCGTGAGTGAGACAGTCTGAATGTGACTCTGGTCTTCTCCTGCTCTGAAAATTGAGAAATGCATTTTGAATCATGTAAATACAGTACTAGATATCACATACATACACACAATACAGCAAAATACTTAAAGGAAAATACCACTCAAAAACTATTGGTATTTGTTTGATTTGTCCACTGTTGATACAATCCCAACATGTTTTGCATGTCAGCAGTCAAGATTTCAAGATATTGTACTTTCAAAATACAGAAAGTGTCACAGTATGATGATCCTGTTGATGATGATCCTGTTGATGATGATCCTGTTGATGATGATCCTGTTGATGATGATACTGTGACACTCTATGTATTTTGAACGTTCTATATCTGGAAAACTTGATTTCTGACAGTGCACTAATGAAACAAATACCAAAAGATAGTTTTTGAGTGGCATTTTCCTTCAGTTCTGTTTGGGAGAAGAAGGAGGCTCTGCTCAAGGCCATTTGGGTTTTCAACTTTATGCCTTTTCTCCAATCTCTTATGGGCTGAGCTACTAAGAGGAGAGTTCCATTTCCCATTTATCAGTCTGACATATTATTTTCAGAGAAGTGACAGTGTCAGTTACACTAAACGCCTCTCCGTTTGAGTCACAGTGCAGTAGGACGGCAGGGTGTCATCCAGGCGGGTCACATGAGGTGCCTGTGGAAATTATAGACGTACCTGTGACATATGGTGTTGGCTTATTAAAAGCTGATCATTATACCTTCTACAGAATATCTCATATTAAACTATGCTGCACGAATGCAAGGGTTGATTCTATTCAAGAGAGACACAGACACACCGAGGCAGAGAATATTTATCCAATTTTCACCTTTTCATTTAGGAGAAAACAAACGCATCACCTACACCAAGATCACGCTTGGGTTTATTTCTGATGGATTCAAATAAAGCTTGTTTTGTTTAATCTCTGGGTGGAAATCATTCAGATTCACGGTCACATATCTCTCCAATAAATGATACAAATGCAAGACTTTAGTTTGTCTCTCCTTCTGACTTATATTTCCTTTTCAAAGTCAATGGAAGGAAATTTAGATCGAAAAATAAAGTACAGCCAATCACTAGGGAGCTTAGTGTCTGTCTTCGTCTCTTATTTTAGCATTGTTTAATCGTACATCCAAAAATAGAGTCTGACCTCTACTGGTTCCAATGGGACAGCTCAGATCTTAGCAGTAGCCAGGATAGTTGCAATTCAAAATCATTACGATGCACGCTCTCATTGCTCTGTGGTTTCCAAGTCTCACTCGGACTTGGGTTCTGTTTGAGAGACTTTTAAGGACTTGACCCCAAAGACAGTGCTACTGGTTGCAAATTACGACTCGGAAGGCAGACCTGGGATCCCATGCATTGCACACTAATCAAAAAACCTGTTTCGATGATACAATGCAACACAGATGCCATAACAAGTTGATGTGTAGTCGTTTCGACTCAGCAACACGATGTGCCATGACATCACAGAGTCTTCAAATGTCTATCAACACAGTGAGCTTGTTGAATTTAACACTTTTCAGTGGTTCTATCATCTTCACTTGCAATTGTTAAATTAACACCTTTCACAGTTTCCTGGTTCTCTCTACAAGGTTACATTTAAAATCAAATGATCTGTACCCAGTAGAAGTTCTTCTCACTCTGTCTGTAAATCCAGAACAACCATATACCCCCTTTAGCATTCTGTAGCATTGGTCTTTGAGGACACTTATCAGCCACCACTGTCACACCTTGTCCCGGCACCTCATTTTCTCCTAACAGGGTCCGACTCTGGAGATCCAAAGCCTCAGGCTGAATTATGTCCCTCAATCTGCATTGTGCAGCCTGTTGGAGCCAGAGATCAGATGATTCATCGGGTAGGGAATGGGCCACATGGTGTATAGCTGTCAAAAACACATCTACGTTAGGTTGGACCCTGTGCATGATGAGGAGCTCAGAGGGATGCGGTGATCCATCATGACACCCCAACCCCTCCCTTCACCCCTCCATCCATCCCTCCCTCCGTCTACTCTGGGTATAAGGGAAGAATCGCTCGTACCTCTCAGAACTGGGGGTTCCCATCACTCCTGCACTCTCCATCACTTCTACACACCTCCCTCTCTCATCCCTTTCTCTTTATTCCCCTTCATTCCTCCATCCCTCTTTCCTCCCCCTGGTTCCCAATGGGGGCTCTCGTTCACTCCTCTCAGAATCTCAGTTCAGGGGGAGGTCTTCATGCCTTCTGCATGGCCCTCAACCACCTCTAGACTGAACTACAACCTCAACCACCTCTACACACTCTACACCCTCTACACCCTCTACACCCTCTACACCCTCAACCTCTACACCCTAAACCACCTCTACACCCTCTAAACCCTCAACCACCTCTACACCCTAAACCACCTCTACACTCTCTACACCCTCAACCACCTCTACACCCTCTACACCTCTACACCCTCTAAACCCTCTACACCTCTACACCCTCTACACCCTCAACCTCTACACCCTCTACACCTCTACACCCTCTACACCCTCAACCTCTACACCCTAAACCACCTCTACACCCTCTAAACCCTCAACCACCTCTACACCCTAAACCACCTCTACACCCTCTACACCCTCAACCACCTCTACACCCTCTACACCTCTACACCCTCTACACCCTCAACAACCTCTACACCCTAAACCACCTCTACACCCTCTAAACCCTCAACCACCTCTACACCCTCTACACCTCTACACCCTCTACACCTTCAACCACCTCTACACCCTCTACACCTCTAAACCCTCTACACCTCTAAATCCTCTACACCTCTACACCTCTACACCCTCTACACCTCTAAACCCTCTAAACCCTCTACACCTCTACACCTCTACACCCTCTACACCCTCAAACACATCTAAACCCTCTACACCTCTAAACCTTCTACACCTCTAAACCCTCTACCCCTCTAAATCCTCTACACCCTCTACACCCTCTACACCTCTACACCCTCAACCACCTCTACACATCTATACCTTCTACACATCTACACCCTCTACACTTTAACACCATCAACCACCTCTACACCTCAACACCATCAACCACCTCTACACCTCTACACCTCTACACCCGCTACACTTCTACACCTCTACACCCTCAACCACCTCTACACCCTCTACATCTCTACACCCTCAACCACCTCTACACCTCTACACCCTCTACACCTCTACACCCTCTACACCTCTACATCTCTACACCTATACATCTCTAAACCATCTACACCTCTACACCCTCAACCACATCTACCACTCTACACCTCTACACCCTCAACCACGTCTACACCCTCTACACCTCTACACCCTCTACACCCACTACACCCTCTACACCTCTACACCCTCTACACCATCTACACCTCTAAACCCTCTACACCTCTACACCCTCTACACCTCTAAACCCTCAACACCTCTACACCTCTACAACCTCAACCACCTCTACACCTCTACAACCTCAACCACCTCTACACCTCTACACCCTCAACCACCTCTACCACCTCTACACCTCTACACCCTCTCCCTCTCTCATCCTTTTATCTTCCTCCTCAGGCACTCTGATCATCATCACTTGTGCATGACACATATTCTCCAACTTTTTGACATTGCGTTTTCCAGCTTTTGAGATGATCCCTCTTGTGTTCCATTCATCATTCTATTGTCTTTTTTTTCTCTGACATTTTTACTCTTGACTGAGGTGAAACAATTTATTCTGATAATCAAACTGGGGGTTGAGGTCAAATGCATTGGTAAAAAGAGAAAGAAAAGGATGAAGGAACGAGAAGACATCAGCCAAAACCCCAAAGCAAACACTGAGCTCTTACAACACCATCAACTCAATCAGATCAGGGTTAGGGTTGCAAAATGTCTTTTTTCTCAGAAACCCTGGATGGAAGATTCCTGATTTCCTGTGGTAATCTTCCAAACAGGATTTCTGGAAAACCTGGGAATCTTGGGAAAGTTACCAGAATTGTGCAACCCTAATCAGGATACAATATGCCTAGCAGAAAAACAAGTAAAACAAATCCCAAACACTTATCAGGGAAACTAAGACAAAGACACTTCCACTTCCTTTATTTTAAAGCTCACCTCAACACAAATTGCATTTAGCCGCCCTTTAACATTGAAATTGACATGGCTTGTATACAAATGAGATAGTTGCTCCTCCAGGGGCATTGAGAAAGGTTAGTGGCTCCACAATGCTGAATGGGAGATGAGGTCCCACATCCACAGGCTACTAATGAGCCTCAACAGCTAAAGAACAAAATATGTTTGATTAGTAAGAGCAAATTAAACCTCCCTATCTGGGATTTGCCATTCAAATCGTGACTCCACCAACACAAATTAGTATCTGGAAGGGAATATTTCCTGTTCATCAGTACATCCAACGTTGAAATCGCTAAATGTGCTTTTAAATGTAGCATTGATGAATGAGGAATCAGAAAATAACAAGGTTTGATCAAATTACTGCAATATTGGTCTATGCAGGATTTCTCATTATGATAATGTGGGCATTCTTTATTTGAGGACATTGTGTTTGAAGAGGGTACAGTTCCTTAACCAACTACTGCCGATGAACACATATTTTCTTCTATCATGGTCAGCAATCAAAACATGACAAGTACGTCCACAGACATCATGTCTAACAATGAGAACAAGGTCCAATTCTAAAACGACATCACAAAACATAAGAATCCCACAAACAAAAACTAATCAAAACAGTGTGCTGTCCCTCATTTTTGACTACTCATAATTATGGCTTTCGACTGTATTCACTTCTTATTTGTGTTTTACTGTGGGTTGAGGGGACGGAGGGCCATGGAGTCACATGTATAACTTCTCTCTAAAGTTCACCAATCCTTACTGTGGGCAAAGTGTTTGAATTGTTAGAATAAAGAACACGTGGAAGAAATGAAGAACGAGGAGAGGGGATGAAGAGGATGTAGTGGAGACTTGGATCATTTCCTAGCTCTGCTTCACAGTTCTACCAGCTGTGCCCCCCTCTACCCCCTCCTCCTCTGGGCCCTGAGACGTTTGCCAACCCCATCTCACCCCCCTTATCCCCCACTCGTCCCCCCCATCTTTCTAGACAGCCCTTATATAAATCCATTGACATTCTCTGATTTACATAAAACACTATTTCTGTATGGTAGTTTGTTTGTTTGTTTGTTTGTTTGTTTGTTTGTTTGTTTCAGGGGTGGGTCGAAGGGGTTGACAGCTTATAGTGTCATTCTAATCAAAATACAATTTTTATCTCAATATCAAATAATTTCTGAGTACCTTACTGTGATTGTTTTCAATTCAAAACAAACAAAAATAGCTTCTTAGCAAAGATACATTTCTCAAGCAAGAATTTAGCTAAGACTGTCTGGGAGTGGTTTGAGTGGGGAGGGGAAAACAGAAAATGTGCTGTTATTGGCAGAGAGGTTTGGAACTCACTTTCTTATTGGTCTATTAATTACAAAGAACAAAAATATAAACGCAACATGCAACAATTTCAAAGATTTTACTGAGTTACAGTTCATATAAGGTAATCAGTCAATTGAAATAAATTAATTAGGCCCTAATATATGGATTTCACATGACTGGGAATACAGATATGCATCTGTTGATCACAGATACCTTAAAAAAAGGTAGAGGTGTGGATCAGAAAACCAGTCAGTATCTGGTGTGACCACCATTTGCCTCATGCAGCGCGACACATCTCCTGCGCATAGAGTTGATCAGGCTGTTGATTGTGGCCTGTGGAATGTTGTCCCACTCCTCTTCAATGGCTGTGCGAAGTTGCTGAATATTGGCAGGAACTGGAACACACTGTCATACATGTCGATCCAGAGCATCCCAAACATGCTCAATGGGTGACATGTCTGGTGAGAATGCAGGCCATGGAAGAACTGAGACATTTTCATGGGGGCCGTGCATTATCATGCTGAAACATGAGGTGATGGCGGCGGATTAATGGCACGACAATGGGCCTCAGGATCTCGTCACGGTATCTCTGTGCATTTAAATTGCAATCGACAAAATGCAAGTGTGTTTGTTGTCCGTAGCTTATGCCTGCCCATACAATAACCCCACTGCCACCATGGGGCTCTCTGTTCACAATGTTGACATCAGAAAACCACTCGCTCACACGACGCCATACGTCTGTCATCTGCCCGGTACAGTTGAAAGTGGGATTCATCCGTGAAGAGCGCACTTCTCCAGCGTTCCAGTGGCCATCGAAGTTGAGCATTTGCCCACTGAAGTTGGTTATGATGCTGAACTGCAGTCAGATCAAAACCCTGGTGAGGACAATGAGCACACAGATGAGGTTCCCTGAGACGGTTTCTGACAGTTTGTGCAGAAATTCTTTGGTTGTGCAAACCCATATTTTCATCAGCTGTCCGGGTGGCTGGTCTCAGAAGATCCTGCAGGTGAATGAAGCCAGATGTGGAGGTCCTGGGCTGGTGTGGTTACACGTGGACTGCGGTTGTGAGGCCGGTTGGACGTACTGCCAAATTCATTAAAGCAATCTTTGAGGCAGCTTATAGTAGATTGCAAGTGGCCTTTTCTTGTCCCCAACACAAGGTGCACCTGGGTAACGATCATGCTGTTTCTTGATATGCCACACCTGTAAGGTGGATGGATTATCTTGGCAAAGGAGAAATGCTCACTAACAGGGATGTAAAGAAATTTGAGCACAGCATTTGAGATAAATATGTTTTTTGTGCATTTAGAACATTTCTGGGATCTTTTATTTCAGCTCAAGAAAGATGGTACCAACACATTACATGTTGCGTTTATATTTTTGTTCAGTATAATTTACCACATGGTGATGTCACCATGAAAGGCCAAAACTCACTCCCTGTCACAACTTCTTCCAAAGCTGCCTCCTCTCCTTGTTCGGGCAGGCTTCTGCGTTCGTCGTCACCAGCCTTCTAGCCACTGCCGCTCCTCATAGGCTGAACCCTCGCCAGGCCAGGTGGGCCCTGTTCTTCACCCGGTTTGATTTTACACTATCCTACATACCGGTTACTAAGAACGTGAAGGAAGACGCACTGTCACGGCTGTACGACACAGAGGAGAGGTCAATAGACCACACCCCCATCCTCCTGCATTGTGGCGCTGGTAGTGTGGACGGTGGACGAGGACATAGAGCGGGCGTTACGCACCGAGCCATCTCCACCTCACTGTCCAGCTGGGCTGTGGTACATGCCGTCTCTTGTCCTGATCTATTGGGCACACACGTCCCCCTCCTCTGGTCACCCAGTTATCGGTCGTAAAGTGCGCTGCCTGACCAGGAAGTATTGGTGGCCTACCTTGGCTAAGGACGTGAGGGTGTATGTCTCCTCCTGCTCGGTGTGTGCCCAGAGTAAGGCACCTAGGCACCTCCCAGCGGGTAAGTTACAGCCCTTACCAGTTCCACAATGGCCATGGTCCCACTTGTGTATTGACTTCCTTACTGATCTTCCCCTCTCTCAAGGTAACACCACCATCCTGGTCGTTGTGGACCGCTTTTCGAAAGCCTGCCACCTCCTTCCTCTTCCCGGTCTCCCCACGTCCCTGCAGACTGTGGAGGCCCTGTTTACTCACGTCTTCCGGCACTACGGGGTGCCAGAGGATATAGTGTCTGACCGGGGTCCCCAGTTTACATCCAGGGTCTGGAGGACGTTCATGGAACGTCTGGGGGTCTCGGACAGCCTGTCCTCTGGTTTTCACCACAAGTCTAATGGGCAGGTGGAATGGGTTAATCAGGATGTGGGTAGGTTCCTGTGGTCCTACTGCCAGGACCGGCCGGGGGAGAGGTCGGTGTTCTTGCCATGGGCCGAATATGCCCAGAACTCTCTCTGCCACTCCTCCACTAACCTATCGCCTTTTCAATGTGTTTTAGTTTATCAGCCGGTTCTGGCATTGTGGCATCAGAGCCAGACCGAAGCTCATGCGGTGGATGACTGGTTTCGGCGCACGGAGGAGACGTGGAACGCTGCTCACGTCCACCTCCAGCGCGCTGTGCGTCGTCAGAAGGCCAACGCTGACAGCCACCGCAGTGAGGCCCCGGTCATTGTACCGGGTGATCGGATCTGGCTCTTGACCTTGAATCTGCCCCTCCGCCTGCCCTGCCGGAAGCTGAGCCCGAGGTTTGTGGGGCCGTTCAAAGTCCTGAGGAGAATTATAGAGGTTACATATAGGTTACTACTCCCTCCAGATTACCGTATTAACCCCTCGTTCCATGTGTCTCTCCTCAGGCCGGTGGTGGTTGGTCCGCTCCAGCAGTCTGAGGTGCGGGAGGTTCCTCCGCCCCCTCTGGACATCGAGGGGGCCCCGGCGTACTCCGTCCGTTCCATCCTGGATTTGAGGCGTCGGGTGGGGGGCCTTCAGTACCTCGTGGAGTGGGAGGGTTACGGTCCGGAGGAGCGGTGCTGGGTCCCAGTGAGGGATATCTTTGATCCCTCCCTGTTGCGGGATTTCCACCGTCGCCATCCGGCTCGCCCTACTCCGCGTCCTCCTGGCCGTCCCTGAGCCGGTGTCAGCGCGCTGCTGGAGCTGCGCGTCAAGTGGGGGGTACTGTCACGACTTCCTACAAAGCTGCCTCCTCTCCTTGTTCGGGCAGGCTTCGGCGTTCATCGTCACCGGCCTTCTAGCCACTGCCGCTCTTCATATCTTCATTCCATTTGTTTTGTCTTGTTTATTACACACACCTGGTTCATATCCCCTCATCAATACCTGTATAAGTGTTCCCTCTGCCCCCTTGTCTTTGTGTGTGATTGTTTATTGTAAAGGAGATTATAGCTCGGTGGAGCTCGATTCTATTGTGTATCGCTGGGTCACCCGTGTGCCTTTATTTCCCCAGTGCGCCGTTTGTCTGCAATAGTGTGTATTACGCATTGCTGCGTACCTCTGTTAATTGATTAAACCATTTATTCCGTGATTTCCTCTCCTGCGTCTGACTCCGTCCAACATCACCCGCTGCACTCCCACCAAAACAGGCAAAAATTTCAGACGGTCTTTTCAAACAGATCTTAAACTAAAAGGGCATTATCATTTTCAAAATTTCAAAGTATTATTCCAACTTCATAGCGTGGAAATATAAAACACAGGAAAATCAAGTTTTTGACTACGCTGGGCCTTTAAAGTAATGATTTTTTCATACCATAAACTGGGTGCTGCACATACTCAGAGAAGCTGAAGAATAAGAAAGGTACTGTGTTAAATGAAAGCCATGCCCCAAGTCACGTAGCAGAGTGTCACAGTGATGAGTGCTGTGGTAGTCACAACAGCAGCCCATTGTAAACAAGGTCAAAACCTGCCATGATAGGTGGCTGAAAAGCACAACAACCGTGGCCTTTTGTTCAGTGGTGAAAGGCACAGAAACTACAACCACCCGTTTTCTTCCTCTGAACGACTTCAAGTTTGCGAGACATCAGTTGAAAATGATTGAAGATTGAAAGTGTCCTTTCTTTTTTCACAGGCAAGGGTATGCAATAAAACAAGCACTATAGAAAAAAACAACCAAGACATTTTTCATGATGTATTATATGAATGTATAAAATGTTGTGAATACAATACGTTGAGTCGAAAAGAAAACGCTTTAAAGTGTATTCATCTTTCCACTCCCTTCCATTGCTCTGTCAGACCGACCCTTCAACTCTGCGACAAACTCCCCAAGCTCACCTCCCCATCATCACCTACAATCTATTGCCCCCACCTCTTTCTTCCCAAATAAATCATGAGAAGAGGAGAGAGACCCTATCCCTTATCACCCATTTAGTCTGAAATACATTTCAATGGCTTCATTATTTATCTGCATTAACTGCTCAATTATACATCATAGGTGTGGGGGTCAAAGATCACTGTGCGCCCAGCTCCCACTGATTAATCAATGTTTTATGTTTTATTTCCTGGAAGTGCTTAGAGCGAGCCCTCTGGAGATGGAGTGTGTGTGCGTGTGAGAGAGAGAGAGAGAGAGAGAGAGAGAGAGAGAGAGAGAGAGAGAGAGAGAGAGAGAGAGAGAGAGAGAGAGAGAGAGAGAGAGAGAGAGAGAGAGAGAGAGAGAGAGAGAGAGAGAGAGAGAGAGAGAGAGAGAGAGAGAGAGAGAGAGAGAGAGAGAGAGAGAGAGAGAGAGAGAGAGAGAGAGAGAGAGAGAGAGAGAGCAGAATAATAATTACCGTTTAGTATGCAAGCATCTCCTCTACCTCTCTGGCATATAAATGTCTGAGGGCTGAGATGGGGGATTGTGTGCATACTGCTTGCATTTCAAGAGTGTGGTGAGACTGTCAGAGGTGTGCAAAAAACCTTGGCTGAGACAACCTTGGCTGAGAGAGAGGTTTTGAATGAATAGGATTTCTTTTTTTTAAATTCTGTATGTTTGTGTAGACATCTTCAACAAAAAATCCAGACAGATCATTTAATTGCAATCTGACAGTGTTATGACCCAAATAATGGTGATTGTGTGCATCACATGCGGCTGGTGGCACCTTAATTGGGGGGGGCTCAAAGTAACGGCTGGAATGGTATCGAACTCATCAAACACATGGTTTCCATGTGTTTGATACCATTCCATTCACTCGTTTCCAGCCATTATTATGAGCCGTCCTCCCCTCAGCAGCCTCCTGTAGTGTGCATATTCATTGCATTTCTGCAGTAGCCCTGCATGTTCAACTCAAGGCTCTACAGTCTCCTGTGTATTGACACAATGTACATTTACTCAACATTGGCATGGCATGAAATATAAATCAAGGTCATCATTGAGAAGAGTAACAGAGGAAGTCAGTGTTTATGGGGCAGTGAGATGGTATAATTAAATCTGCATGACTTGATGACAAATGTAATCTTATCTTTGGAATATCTCTGTAAATTCTTGATTATGGTTGTGTCCCAAATCCCATATGGGCTCTTGTCAAAAGTAGTGCACTACATAGGGAATAGAGTGCCGTTCTATGTCTTTATGCATAGCCTAATTATCAATGCTGCTCTGCCGGCTAATAGGTTAATAATTACAAATTGTTTGCATCTTATGTTTGCTTGTGGTATATGGCTATGTTACCACTGCAAAAACAATCAACTGAGAGCATGGTACCGAACTGATTGTGCTTATTAGCGATTGTCTGCCATCTACTGGACATGACAAGAAAAATCCCTGTTTGAATTTCTGAAACGCTATGTTTTCAAATGTCCTTACTTCCTCCCTCCGTTCTATCCCTCCTTCATTCCTTCCTTCTGTTCATAAGAGGAGCCCACTGACAAGAATGACCACAAGATGTCGCCCAAGTTTGCTATATTAATGTAATGGATAAATTGGGAAGACTTGCCTGAAGCTGTGTGTAGGCCAAAAACATTGACGACTATAAAGACAACGATGATGATGCATAAATAATAATAATAATTTCCAATTATAGTCCAAAAGTCCAACTTGACCATTGATAACAGAAACTGTTTACACAAGAAAAGATGTAGATCTTGACTGTATAACATCCACATCCATATATTCTAACTATACAAAAATATCTTAAACTTCAAGAAAATCCATCCACCGTATGAAGGGAAAAAGTAGAATTAGGTCTACACATTTCCCAATAACGTATTTCAACATACTGTATATGATTTACACGTTATTTAATGGTGACACCGTTTATGGTATTTATATTGGCGTCATCATTACTACGTATAGTTGAACGTGACTTGAATGGTGTCACTGGGAACGAGGGAAGCCCATTTCTTGAAGTGGCCACTGGAGGACAGCACAATTCCGGTGTCGTATCTAAATGTATCGCACTGTATCACGCCCTGTAGCCTATCAGAGAAATGGAAGAACACTTTTCAACACCCAGTTTGAATCTCTAGAATTGAAGAAACAACATGTAACCGATCTCTACCTTGATAATTGTGTACATTAAATCGGCCTAAGCCTATATGAGCCTATAAGCTGCATATGAGTACGTATAGCAGATGTAGTCCCGTGTAGCTCAGTTGGTAGAGCATGGCGCTTGCAACCCCAGGGTTGTGGGTTCGATTCCCACGGGGGACCAGTATGAAAATGTATGCACTCGCAAACTGTAAGTCGCTCTGCTAAAATGTAATGAAGTCTTTCGTTAAGAGGTTACTTTATTTCATTAGTATACAACTGAATAATTTAAAATGCATGTTATTTTCTGGTAATAAAATAGTTGTATATAGCCGAATGTAAATATTGTTCAAAACTAGCCTAGCCTGGATATAGGCAACACACAATTGCAATGGATCTGGTTCTGAACAGCTAGTATAGATAGGCCTTCTGTATATGAAGCAACGGTCGTGAATAATTACAATTCACAATTGCTGTTTAGCTCAATAGCATATTGCTAATTATTATGGATAGTTTCTTAATTAAATTACACTAGTTTTTTAGATAAGAATATTTTGATTATCAATCTACCCAATACTTTAAAATCTAAAATATGTAGGCCATAGCTAATATAATATAATCTAAGGAAATACGATATCATATAATATTATAAAACATAGGATTAGATCAGATGAAATTTAATACTAACATATTATAATTTATATAATAAACTAGGCCTATAAGATAATACAATATCACATTAGTTTATATTATATAGTCCTTGAATGCAAAGTTATTCAACAAATAAAGTTGATTTTACAGTTATTTCACAGTAGGCCAATTGCTTTATGGTGTCTTGCATATTTCTCTGTACTAAAACGAGAAGCATTCCAAATGCTTGAGCGGCTGACCATGGTCATCCTTTCCACAGGAAAACAGTTCAAGATGGAAAGAGACAGTACCGTTATTAATTCGTTTTATGATAGTTAGGCTACCTATTTCAGTTTATATTTTTTACAAAGTTTGCTATTTTGTTCAAATGAAAGAAGGCTTTTCATGCCATTGTTCTCTGTTCTTCTGACTACAGATAAACCTTTGTTTTAGGGAATTTTACTAACTTATATTGCTGCTGCCAGTAGCCTGGATTTATGATTGTTACTCGCTAGACATATTAATGTCAAAATACGGCCAAATGTAATTTATCAGAGAACTTCCTTCATCATAATGTAGCGATCCATTCGGAATTAATTCTGTGAATTACAGGCCAGACATTTTTTGTTTGTTTATTCGACTAATTTATGGCATAGACATTAAATGGGAGTGTTTTGAGATTCCACAAATAACCTAATGAAACCAATGTTTTTCAACTGTCTTTGCAACTTCATCCGACAGCCCAAATCACTGATCAACCATCATTGGATTTTACAAGTGCTGTGCGCTGACGTGCTCTGCGTGCTCCCGTTCTGACTCTTTTGGGACAAGGTGCAGGTTGATCTTTTGTTGCCTAATTGTTCTTGTGTAACTGACTCCACTCCATTTACATTCAATTGTACAAAACCACAAGTTATCTTAGACTGGGATGCAAGATACAAATATATATTGAGGTCATATCCTTGAAAGTTTCTATTCAAATGGACTGTTTTTGTCCTAGTGGTCAAGAACGCATGCAGCCAGCTGTTCCAGTCCACCACACACCTACAAGTTTCACAACCAAAAAATAAAATGTATTCTTCCAGACTGTTGTCTTTTTGCAAAATAGTAAAGCTATCGAAAATATATGAAAGCAATTCTATCATGGCCTCAAAATTAAATGGAAAGTGCCGAAGCATTCGTTTAGAAATGATCTGGGGGCTTTTCAGCTAGTGAAGGAAGAAGTGTGTATGTGTGTGTGTGTGTTTGTTTGTTTGTGTGTGTGTGTGTGTGTGTGTGTATTTGAGAGAGAGAGAGAGAGAGAGAGAGAGAGAGAGAGGGGAATAAGTATATGTGTGTGTGTGTGTGTGTGTGTGTGTGTGTGTGTGTGTGTGTGTGTGTGTGTGTGTGTGTGTGTGTGTGTGTGTGTGTGTGTGTGTGTGTGTGTGTGTGGGTGTGTGGGTGGGTGGGTGGGTGGGTGCGTGTGTGTGTGTTTGTGTATATGTGTGTGTGTGTGTGCGTGTGTGTGTGTGTGTTGCACCCTAGCCCACTATATTCAATAATATGAGCTGCAGGCCGTCAGTGCATTTATCATCCCATTACTGCAACAAATCCAGGTCCAGTACATGAAAGGTAAAATGAATTACCAACGTTAAGCCATCAATAAAGTCATTTCTGTAAATGGTGTCTCAGAAGACTCGCCGCATTATTCAACCGGCTTTATCAGCACCTTGGAAATTACTCGCGGTCCTCTTGAGCGCATAATATTGCCCTGCTTACTTTGATTAAGCGCCTTGCCAGGGAATAGTGACAGTGTTTTGACCGGCTTTTATTCACTCTACTGTGATGAACGCCAAGCTGATCAGGCGGAATGAAGAGTAATTAAAAGCTATAAATTATCTTTTGCTGCCCCTCTCAAGGCGTCTCTTTGCGGGCAAGATAAGAGCCAGAGTCCTCATTTACCGCCTGAAAAGGGACTGCGTCTCCACAATGGCTACTTGGCTAAATAGCATATTGATAGTGTCCCAATTATAATTTAATTAACTACCCACACTAACACTATAGCTTTTGGGATAAAGATTTCAATACTAGCATGTTGAATGTGAATCAGTCCTATAGTTTCAAGCAGAATGTATTATTTCATGACTAATTACTCTTATTTATGTGTCATTCTTTTATTGTATCCCTAAGCATAGACACAAGTTGTCACACAACAGAGAAGCTCGAGCGTCTACCTTGTTGCAAAAAAAGATGAGGTTCTCAATTAACAAACATAAAAGGCCTATGGCGCCGGTTCTAAGGCGTCTCCAATGTGTGTTTGTTTCGTTTTGTTTTGTTAGCTGCTATATCTGTATTTAAATCTGGGATTAATAAAAAATCACCACAAATCCAACATTACAGACTGTCTACCGGCACCCAACTTACAATTTGCATTGCTATAGGCCTATATCTGTGTCACTATTTTCTATAGGCTGCACCACAGGTGACACAGATATAGGCCTATAGCAATGCAAATTGTATGCCTGTTTAAAATGAGCGTGAACATAAACAATTTTCAATTTGACCATATAGGCTCCCCTTTCAAATCAAATCAAATCACATGTTATTCGTCACATGCGCAGAATACAACAGGTGGTAGACCTTACAGTGAAATGCTTATTTACAAGCCCTTAACCAACAATGTTTTAAGAAAAATAAGTGTTAAGTAAAAAATAGATAAAAAATAAAATAATTAAAGAGCAGCAGTAAAATGACAGTAGGGAGGCTATATACAGGGGGTACTGGTACAGAGTCAATGTGCGGGTGCACCGGTTAGTCGAGGTAATTGAGGTAATATGTACATGTAGGTAGAGTTAAAGTGACTGTACCTAGATAATAAACAGAGAGTAGCAGCAGCGTAAAAGAGGGGGGAGGGGGGACAATGCAAATAGTCCGGGTAGCCATTTGATTAGCTGTTCGGGAGTCTTATGGCTTGGGGGTAGAAGCTGTTAAGAAGCCTTTTGGACCTAGACTTGACGCTCCGGTACCGCTTGCCGTGCGGTAGCAGAGAGAACAGTCTATGACTAGGGTGGCTAGAGTCTTTGACAATTTTTAGGGCCTTCCTCTGACACCGCCTGGTATAGAGGTCCTGGATGGCAGGAAGCTTGGCCCCAGTGATCTATTGGGCTGTAGCACTACCCTCTGTAGTGCCTTGCGGTCGGAGGCCGAGCAGTTGCCATACCAGACAGTGATGCAACCAGTCAGGATGCTCTCGATGGTGCAGCTGTATACCTTTTTGAGGATCTGAGGACCCATGCCAAACCTTTTCAGTCTCCTGAGGGGGAATAGGCTTTGTCGTGCACTCTTCACAACTGTCTTGGTGTGTTTGGTCCATGATAGTTTGTTGGTGATGTAGACACCAAGGAACATGAAGCTCTCAACCTGCTCCACTACAGCTCTGTCGATGAGAATGGGGGCATGCTCGGTCCTCTTTTTCCTGTAGTCCACAATCATCTCCTTTGTCTTGATCACGTTGAGGGAGAGGTTGTTATCCTGGCACCACAAGGCCAGGTCTCTGTCCTCCTCCCTATAGGCTGTCTCATCGTTGTCGGTGACCACTGTTGTGTCGTCGGCGAACTTAATGATGGTGTTGGAATGGGTTTATGAATGATTAGCCTGATTTTAGATATTTTGCATCACCACCACCATTAGGCCTAATACTTCATATTATAGGCCTGATACAAAAGCTCAAACAGACCACCTCCAGCACCTCCTACCACCTCCATCAAGTAACCTAACTTAACTTGTCCCCCTGTTTCGTTTTAGCACTGGAAATATAGCCTATACATACAAGCACGTAGCTGGTCAAAGGCAGGCTATGCACAGGTGAGGTTGATTACAAGCATTTATCAAGTGAGTTATCCTTTTGGAAAGAAGAAATGACTCATGCGTAATTATACAAATATCATTGGATTTTTGTAGCCGAGATGAGATACTCATTTAAGATATGGGTTGCCAATTTGACACACCTATTATTTTAGATATAAAATAAGAAAAACATCAACTAGAGTGGGGAAAACGTCATACTGTATGTCAATTGTATAGGCTACGGTTCCTTGCAAATATGGAGGAAGAGGATTTAAGAAAAGCATACTCATATCACCTTTCGGTGGTAGGAGAGTGGATGGCAATCAAGTCGATAGACAAATTAATGGGAACCATTGGTAGCCTAAATGTATAGGTAGCTTATAATATTTCTGTACAAGCCCAATGTCTCTAACAGGTTTTCCTCTATCGGTGATGAGCATAGTCATTTGGTATGAAAGAAGAGTGTACCGCTGAGACCCCTTGTTTTGTGCCTAAAAGCCATCTATTATTTATTTGCTGAGATTCATAAAATTCGATTGGACGTCGTCACTTGTGACAGCGCGGATTACCACAAGTGATTGGTCTATTGCACGTGTGTTGGCACTCACGTGCTTCCGGTTGGTGTGAAAAAAAAAGTGTGTGAGAGGGATAACGGGTTTTAGGAGAGTTTAGAAAGATCGCGCTGACATACATTAGAGAAAGCTAGGGACGACGCTGCTGCGCGCGATGTGTATTCAGTCGTCGTAGCGCAGGGCTATTGTGACACTTGGATCGCTTTAGTAGACAACATGTCGACAGTGTAGAACATTGTCTCATTTATCAAAAGTATTTTATATAGGCTTCCTTCATAATATAGTCAGAGATCTTTTTTTGTTTGCTATTATTCGGATACGGCATTGCGCAACAAGTAGAGTTTGGCGTGGAGAGTTTGCGCTCCAGCCAAAATTGTTCCAGTTATGGAAGAGCGAATTGATCAAAACAGCCGTGATTCGACTGAGGGAGAGAGCGTGTCCCTCTCCCCAAATCTACCATCTCCTCCAATTTTGCCCCACCAGGCAGCACAGCAAGTACACAGAACCACAAACTTTTTTATTGACAATATTCTGCGGCCAGACTTCGGCTGCAAGAAGGAGCTTGGGAGTCGGGAGCGGGCGCAGACCTCGGGCAGAGAAAACGTCAACCCCTTGGTAATCAGGCCATCTCACGCGAGTAGCCTTTGCCAGGATTCCAACTGCAGTAGTGACAGTACTTCTTCGTCGTCGTCCTCGCCGTCTTCGAAACAGAGCTCGACAAAACAAGGTGAAGGGAATGGGACTACCACGACGAGATATGGAGACACCGCGTCTATAGTGGTTGTGAATGCCAGTAATGGAGGATCTCCACCCGCTAAAGAATCTACGCCGATGTTATGGCCTGCGTGGGTTTACTGCACGAGATATTCGGATCGACCATCATCTGGTATGGCGCTAGTTTCTGAATAATTTTACCCCTGCACGTCTGAAATGTGAAAGTCCATTATTTTGGTTATGTTAGGAGTAGGCCTAGCCTATAGGCCAATTTGAACATCGTAAACATCTCTCTCTCTCTCTCTCTCTCTCTCTCTCTCTCTCTCTCTCTCTCTCTCTCTCTCTCTCCCTCTCCCTCTCCCTCTCTCTTTCTCTCTCTTTCTCTCTCGCTTCGCTCCATCTTATAAATTAATTCAATTCGTGAGCGTTACGCACGATAGGCTAAATGAAGAAACATACCTTGCAAAAGCTAATAATAACAGTTGCCAAAACAACAAATAAGGATAGGCCTGGATTATCATAGTAGGCTAGACTAGACATATGCCTATAGTACTTGCCATAATATCTCTAACAATAACACACACAAACACACACACACACAATTGCCACTATGTTTTGGTAAGAGCATTTCAAACAAAACGATTAATAAGACCTGGTAGAACATGTTAAGAAGAACAACTGGGCAGCAATCTGATTCTCCTCCCTAATTTGTATTATTCTCCTCAAAACAAAACAATGCCGAAAACTGGTCCGCCATGTTATCATATTGTTTATGTAAAACTCATTGAAAAGTTTTGCATGGACAAGACAAACTTGAAAGGAGTGGACACCGAAACGTCCACTTTAACTGACCTCGTTTTGTTTTACTATCTTGTTTTACTTCACACCATATGCCTATACTGACTGTTAACTATTAGGCAAGCCTTCGATGAAGGCCGTCTCCAAATCGGACAAATTGCTAAATATGTACGAGAAAAAAAAAGGATAGATTAATCAAATAGTTTAGTCTATATTATCTACATAATCCAACCATCATGTCGTTCGATTAGGCTACAATAGCTGATTTATTTTCACCTGACGAACATATTGATGGGCCTATGGTGTAAATCAGGGGTTTGTATAGACTGCCTTGTCAATATGATTGGGGGTTTATTTTCCACAATCGTTATGAACTTGACATGGGATTCAGAATTCAGAAAATATGTATTGATTGACTAAAGTGATTGATTGACTGATTAAGCTATAAGATTTAGGCCTAGGCTATATAACTTGAACAAAACACTAGGTCTATTGGTTTCGATATCTTTCGGGATTGATATCTGGTAAAACAATGTAGGCCTACGAAAATGGAATTAACCGACAGACAATATAATTGTTTTAGCTAATCAAATAGCCTAGGTTATATTTTCGGCAAGTAGGCCCTAGCCTAGCCTGTGTATGTGCTTGCTATTGTAGGCCTACTACTGTTATTGTATTCAGAAAAGTAGCCTATATCTGCAGGTAAACGTGACCTCTGTCGTTACATGTTAAGCTATTTTGGCCCATGTTGTTCCAAATTACAAAATAAAGATGACGTAGGCTTACAGTCCATAACGCAGATTAAAATGTCCAATCAAAGTATAAGGCTATATAGGCTAGGTTTATGCGCAATATCTCGTGTTTATGATAGCAGGAGAAGCCTAGTTGAGTTTCACACAATACAGTATCAAACTGTGATTTAAACCGTATTCTACAATCAACTGACTGAATTGGGATCCGCAGCTTTTTTTTTTTGCAATATACGGCCTAATTGTGGTTTTTATCCTATAGAAAATCGTTTTTTTCTGAAATGACAGCCTACATTTTGTTGTGTTGTCTGCGTTTTAGGAGAAGTCAATAGAATGGATGAATAGTAGGCCTATATTAGCTATGCGCTAGGCCTATATAGCTGTTTGGTAACAAGTTTTCAGAAAGTGTGTAATAAAAAGAGAAATAATTAGGCAATAGGTTGATATAATTGAAGGACTAGTATATTCGTATTAATAATAACTTAAATTGAATATACAAGTATCTTCTTTATCGCAATATTAGCACAGTGTAAATGCTACATTATGAACCTCTCAGATGTAATTCTGTGTAAGTTACATGGCTGTCGATAGAATAGCCAATTATCTCAATACCAACTTGCAAAACAGTAGCCTTACGTTCCAGTGCAATGGCGTTTTTGATAGACCTATTGCAATGTAGGCCTAAGCATAGCCTAGTGAAATAGTAAGTAACCAAATATGTTGCCGTATTTTGTTTACTTTTACATTCATGGCACCGAGTTTTTATTACACACATTGATGGAATAAGCTCGTTAACTGACGGAGAAATAGTGGCTGAGCTGAGGCATAGGCCTACTATTGCTAAGGATGACTTACGCCATACTGTGTGTTCTCGTGCTTGCGCCGGTCTGCAGGTTTACAGAAGAAAAGGCATGCAAGTCAACAATAGTCTATTAGTGAGTATAGGCATATAGTTTGATATTATATTGATGTTATTGATATTACCCTATCTGTCTTAGGAAACGATGAAATTCGTAGACCACATATAGCCTAGGCCTAAACATATGCGTAAAATAGGCACGCAATCGAGGATAACGGGCTTTCACACCACTAGGCCTACATTTAATTGTTTTGACGTTTCTTATATGTTTTTGGTTCTGTATTATGTCATTGGAAGATATTTGTTACTGCATTTCTTAGATGATGAATATTCAAATGATTAAATTAGGTCAATACAACTGTTTATCATTTAGCCTTTTTGAAATGGGTGGGGGCACACACACTTTTTTGCACCTTGCGCCTGGGGTAAAATGCTCGCAATGACTGCAAACACACAGCAAACACACATTTAGGCATGAACAATATTTATTACATTGCATTACTCCATTGTTTTAGTAATGTGTAAATGAATGTTTGTTGGGCCTAGGACTAACTGATATTTACGTGTTCGTTTCACTGTTGTTTCTACATCAGGCCCAAGGACACGGAAATTGAAAAAGAAGAAAAATGAGAAAGAAGACAAGCGACCCAGAACCGCGTTTACGGCTGAACAGCTGCAGAGACTTAAGTCCGAGTTTCAGGCCAATCGCTACATAACAGAACAACGGAGACAGTCACTGGCCACAGAACTGAATCTCAATGAATCCCAAATAAAAATTTGGTTTCAGAATAAGAGGGCAAAAATCAAAAAAGGGAATGGCTACAAGAACGGCCTGGCTCTCCAACTCATGGCCCAAGGACTGTACAACCATTCCACAACGACGGTCCAAGAGGAGAAGGATGATAGCGAGTAATTTCCCCCCTCGTGCAGGGCAAAATAGACGCTGAACTGAAGCAGAGTGCTTGAACTCTTTTGTGAACTGAAAACGAAAGAGGTAAATACGATTTGACTGGGACAGATGCTATTTAAAACCGATTTCTGTTTATGATACAGTATATGGACATAATTATATAAAATACGAACATTATTAAAGTTTATATATAGCCAAAACAATATGACGTTGTATATATTTAATTCCAGGTAAGGTTATGTCTGTATCAATCCCTACTTGCTGGAGATTTAAACTTTTCTTTTACTTATGATGTTGTTGGCCATTGTTTTAGTATAAGTGTCTGGCTCATAGATTTTTTTGTGATTTCTGTCGCCCCTCTCCCTAATCTCTCACTATTCTACAGACTGCGTTTCTGAACCGACGCGCCAAGCCAAAGATTTTAATATGTTCAGAGAATATGTAGTCTGAAATAAATAAATAAATGTAGAATGTGCTACAGCTTCATTCGTCATTGAAATACAATACATAAAAGCGTAGTTTATGAACCGAGTAAAACTATTAGCTTTCAAGGCCCAGGACTAACACTATGTGGTTTAAATAAAGCCAGAAGAGACAATAACCTAATATGGGATATTTTGTTGAGCTTTCGGGAAAAATATAAGACTTCAGTGACACGATTATTTCCTGTGATGCAAAACAAACCTACTTTTTTTTTAGTTTGTTCTGATATCTAAGACATGTTCTTCATCAACGAACCAGTGATAGACTACGCTTAGCTTTTTAATGAGTTAATTCAGATAATGTTGACATGCATATATTTCCCACGAGCTATGTCATTTGCTATACAAACATTGCTTGTTAATAGGACAGAGGGTCCAGGCCTGCGTCTCCGTGTGTAGCCTAGCCTACCTTATAGTCTATAGGCAGGCCTATATCCGTCAAGGTCACAGTGCACGCATGGAAGTTATTTTTTATTATTCGTTTATTGGGGGGAAGACACCTGCTTATTATCATTATTACTAATATTAGTGATACTAGTAGTAGTAGTTGTAGTAGTATTACGATTAGTAGGCCTATTATTATTGTTCTGTCTTCAATAATATTGTATTACTATGAGTACAAGCCTTATCTCGGCCTTTATCATTGGAATATACTGTATGTCTACTAGGCCTGCTTTTAGGCCAATAGTATAAGACATCTTGATGAAATTTGTATATGGCAGTGGTGGAAAAAGTACCCAATTGTCATACTTGCGTAAAAGTAAAGATGCCTTAATACAAAATGACTCAAGTAAAAGTGAAATTCACCCAGAAAAATACTAATTGAGTAAAAGTCTAAAAGTATTTGGTTTTAAATATACTTAAGTATCAAAAGTAAAAATATTTTCAAATTGTTTATAATAAGCAAATCAGACGGTACAATTGTATTTTTACTTCTTATTTACGGATAGCCAGGGGCACACTCCAACACGCAGACATAAATTACAAATGAAGCATTTGTGTTTAGTGAGTCCTCCAGATCAGAGGCAGTAGAGATGACCAGGGATGTTCTCTTGATAAGTGAGTGAATTGGACAATTTTCCTGTCCTGCTAAGCATTGAAAATGTAACGAGTGCTTTTGGGTGTCAATGAAATTGTATGGAGTAAAAAGTACATTATTTTCTTTAGGAATGTAGTGAGGTAAAAGTAAAAGTAGTCAAAAATATAAATAGTAAAGTACAGATACCTAAAAAAAAACTACTAAAGTAGTACTTTAAAGTATTTTTACTAAAGTACTTTACACCACTGGTGTAACTGCTGGCTCAGTTCAGAACGTCATCATCTCTGTGTATAAGTTCATCATCTCTGTGCAGGCTATGTTGTGCTTTAAATAGCACTTTCAGTCTCCTCATGAAATATATAAGGATAATAAAGTCGACACGCTTAGGGGTGTTTAACTTAAAGGCTTGACTATATGACTACAAAAGTATTAAAAGCTTTTAGAGATAAACATACATGTAACAGAAGATTAAGTTCCACTGAAGTGAATAGTGAACACGTTGCAAGAATTCACCATATGAGTTAAAATGTTTAAGAAAAAAAAAACTAAAGCAATGGATGAGCAGAGGGACACACACGCGCGCGCGCACACTATATTGTATGATTGTATTGTATAGGATACTATCTCATAACTTGGCCTTGTGGTAAAGCAATATTATGTATATTTATTTATTTCCTGTTACTGGGGTACTTTCTCGAACAAGAGTTAGGTTGTCCTTTTGTCTAGCTTCTTGCCACGGTCACCAGACATCTTAACACATTGTAGTTATTTTTCCAAAATTGATATAATTTCACTTATTAAACTATTCCCGGCATTTACAAGATTCGATTAAAGACGCAGGTGGTATGGAGGAACGCAAAAGAAGCAGAAGATCTAAGATCCGGACATTTTATTGGTCAGAGGAAAAGCAGATCTGTAAAGAGCATATTTCTGTAATAAAAAAATTATAAATCAAATTCCAACTGTATAATTTGCCCCTTTTCCGTGCATCCTTATCAGTTTCAAAGCTCAAATTCATTAGTCTTGCTGCGTAAAGGGACGTATTTCCATTACATCTTGTTGCTATATAGGCTACTCTTGCCCTACCCTAGCCTACGTGAATCTTTTGGACTAGGTTCCCATTCGGCCTGTAACCTCCGTTTCTGTTTGATAAGCCTCCCCGTGCACCCTGGGACATGACACGCGTTGTTTTCAATGCCAGTATGTTGCTCATTGGGATAGCCTATAGCTTAAATGTCCCGAAGATGCAGCACAGGCCTTTGTGTCTGCATCTCAAAGCCCATGGGCAAGCCATAGGTCAGACCGGGAAGTCAAAACAAGTAATTTATATTTATAGCACAATCTATAGGCTACATTAGGCCTACCAGAGGTTCATTTAAATTCGAAGACAGTGATACTTTTTTTTGTTAACTTTCCTTGTTAAAATGTTGAAATTATAAATCAGTGTAATGATTCTCAAATAGGTTACTGGGTTTATCAGACATAGGCCTAACAAAAACAATTCGTTAACTTTCCCAGGTTAGCACTAAAGGACACATTTTCACAATAGTCTATTTTTTATAGATATTTAGCAAAAATGTAATAGAACAAGGTAAAGAAAAGGCTTGTACAGTCCAATCCAAGACCGGAGAGTGATATGGCTATAGTAGATATGGCAATTTATTTTACTTAACCTTTATTTAGACAGGGGGGGTCCCATGGAGGGAACCCAAGACCAAGCAATTACACAATCATGGCAGGAGCATAGGAAACACACAAAGATAAATATAGAAAACACAATCATAAAAAACAACCACATTCCTCAGTGAAGAGGTCCTTTACCAACAATCTGAATTGCCCGAAAGGCACCAATGCGTCCAACATAGGGTATTCTGAAAGTGAGGTGCGAAGAAACTAAACGCCATGTGCTTCTTAATCGATAGTTGTAGTAAAAACAAACGAACATTGCCTATAACACCTTGCAACTTTCGTTGAAATAGAGTCTAGGCCAGCCTAGTTCATGGACAGAAGAAGTAGGCATAGTAGCTACACCCATATAAGACACTTTTATATAGCCTTCTATTGAACTTGTTCACATATTAGGGTTACCTAATAGGCTACATAATACGACTTCGCTGGACTAATATCCACTTTTATCGAATATTAGGGCATTGTTTTAGTTCTCCCAGATACCTTCAACTTAGTTATCAATTAGTGAACATTATGCTTTGCAGGTGCATATAGGCTTAGGTGCTTTCCTGCGTAGGCTTGCAGCATTATCTTCTTTAAAAACTTCCCTGTGTGACAAAATGGGCCAGGATATTGCTATTTCCTGCAAATATGTAGCCTAGCCTATAGCCTACATCTTTATACCCCATGACAAATGTTAATTAATTAAATAAATGTCTCTAAGTTAAATGTACCTTCAACAACAAGCCTATACTGGGACCTATACTGTCTAGATTACTCACAGTTTCTCAAAGTAAGTGTAGGCAAATACTATTAAATATGGAAAACCACATATTTTTTGCATTACCCCCCAAAAGCATTCTCTGTCTACTTGACAACGGACGTGGTTCGTAGCATAGTGCAGGTAGGAGAAAACAATGAAAAAGTTTAAATTAATATAATATGGCATGGATCATTTGTTCGTAATTTCCACTCCGTTCAAGATTAAATGCTTCTATCTTTTTGAGGGCTATTTTTAAATTGATACATATAGATAAGTCCCTATTTATTAAAAATGGCAGGTTACTTTTTGATACTTGCTTACTCACTCAATTATTAAGGATGACTGCGTATTGCAGCAAGCCTGGCACAAGTGCAACACAATAGAAATGGAAAACTATGAACAACTGACAAAAACAAACCTTGAATGTTAGGATTTGAATGCATGTTTAATATCAATTGATGTTATATAGGCCTATAGCCTATTGATTACAGGTCTTACTCCTGAAAGTGCAATTGCATTCATTCATTCATTTGATAATTAATTCATAATACAGATTTTCCAAATTAATTTGGCTGCGTCCAACACACACTATAACGCCTATTCAATTGAAATACATGGTCATGTACCTAGTTTATTTCGTTGGTCCTAATATAAGCCTATCTGTTTGTTACGTAATCAGAAATGAGTTCGGATTTAATTAATGGTTGCCCACTTCTCTGGAGAGGACAGCAGCCCAACCATTTAAACAGCCCCTGGGCTTCTCGTCGGTTTTGTTTTTAATTATTTCCAATGTTGTTCGAACTGCTCTGGGTTTTGACGTTCAATTAACTCCACGAGTTTTAATAAACACACAGGCCCACCACTCATGCATCATTTATTTGAATAACTTCTGTTAACATTGGACTTGAACTATGGGTGGAGTAGCCTGGCAATTAATGAAAAATGTACAGCATTAATTAATTTCAGACATTTTCAGGACATTTCCAGTCACCATAAGCTTATTAATGTAGCCTAGTTATTGCGTGTCCCACTTGTTTTCTTTTTCCCAGTATACAGGAATTTTGAAAAAAAATTCCGCACAATGCATTATGACATCTTTATAATAATAATATATAATATAATATGCCATTTATAAGACATATATAGATAGAGAGACACAGTTCATACGGCACCGATACGCATAAATAATACATTTTCATCCAGCTCAGTGGTTGGTGCAGAAAAATATAATTGTAAGGTCATATTGAACAGTGGTTGGTGCAGAAAACATAATTGTAAGGTCATATTGAACAGTGGTTGGTGCAGAAAAATATAATTGTAAGGTCATATTGAACAGTGGTTGGTGCAGAAAAATATAATTGTAAGGTCATATTGAACAACTCTTTGAAGTATACTCGGTGACGTCTTTTCTCTATGATTGTTTCTGCCACTTTTTCTTTTATGTCAAATTTTGCTTCCGCTATGTAGGCCTATTAATTATTGTTCTGCCTCGAATAAGAGTTTCACACTTTTGTGCTTGATCTCGATAGCTTGATCAGTCTTTGTCTATTCGTTAGCTAATGCTATCCTTTTTTGTTTGCTTTGCAATTTCAAGAAGAATACGTTCATAGCCCAGGCCCACTATCAAAGTTTTAACCAATCAGCATTCAGGATTAGACCCACCCGTTGTATAAAGCCTAATATTCAAATACAACATTGAACTTCCACTCAAAGTGCGGTGAACAGTAGGATCAGTAGGACTACGAGAGCTGCACAGCTGACGGGTAGGCATATGACTTGATATTACATTACATGACATGACATGCTTGCCTCTTCATCGTCAATTGATCTGACAAAACACAGTGCAGTAAGTTGGAAAAACGTCACTGAAGATAAAATGTATTGGTTATTTGACATGTTATGTGTGCAAACCCGGATAAGAATTTACGAAATGATCTCGGAATCGCAAGGTGCAGAATAGCACCGAGTGACGCAAAGGGGGAAGTTATTCAGTCAATTCAAAATTACAAGGCTACTTTCCCCACCTAGTCATTTAGCAGATGCATGAGGTTTATGTATAAAACAATGGAACCCTGGGATCCAGTGCATACTTAGCATAGTCTGCCTTACAGCTACAATATGCCTTTAATTTATATGCAAATTAAAGCAATAAAAGAAGACACTGGAAATTACTCAATTTTAAGGGGAGCTGTAAAAAATGATTTTGCAGGTAGAGTGTACAGGATGCTAAGTGTACTAGCTGGATACAGAATGAGGTATAATGAAAAAGAAAACAAACATTGTTTTGTTATTTACAATGTAGAGAGAATGGATTGGGAATAGAGTTTGGGCCTTTTGAGGTTGCAGGCTGCATCACCAAGGAGAATTGCAGTTTCGCATGGTGTCCCTTTTGTGTGTCCTCTCCGACCAGCAAAGTCACGCTAGGGCAATCAGAGTGATGTGGATACATCAAGTGATGCTGAATAGGGCTAAAGTATGCAAATGAAGCAGCGAAGTGAGCTTTAATCCTGTTAGAGTACAATGTGGATGGAGGCTCAGGGGTCCAGGGCCTGTCTTGTTTTAATTCCTCATCTTCCCTGAACCTGTGTTTACTGTTAGGAACCTATTTCAAATCCATAATAGGGCCTTGGACAGATGCAGATAAACACACATGGACAGACAGACAGACAGACTCACACTCAGACAGAAACCTGGCATCAGACACAGACAAATGCACTCACAAACACAGACACAACAAAACACACACACACCTACATGCACACACACACACACACACACACACACACACACACACACACACACACACACACACACACACACACACACACACACACACACACACACACACACACACACACACACACACATACACACACACACACAGGCAGGCAGTTGAAAAGAGCTCCTTAGATCACTACCCTGTGACCATCCCACTGCTAAGTACAGAACCTTAGAGTAATCCCCTTCCAGCTGCTGCCTCCTGAATTATGGGAGATGCCTCTTTAGGGGGAGGGGGATGGCTTAGAGAGACACAGGACAACAGTTTCAACACCCTCTCTTCTCTCCCACCCAGTGGAAAGTCGTTCTTTGTTCTACATCCAGAGATTAACCACTATCAGGACTGAAAACTAAATTGATAACCAATATGGAAATAGTATGGAAAACAGGAAATCATATTTGGTGGTAAAATGGAAACGTGAAAACTCTTTCACCAAGTGGAAACACAGAAGTTTCAGGAAAGTCTCTAGGCTCAAAGTGGATGTAACCGATTCTCACTTTTAGAAATGTAAGAGGGTTGTGGCGGTGTGTCAGTGAGGGTTTGAAGCCCTTAGCCGATTCCCCTTCGGCCCCCAGGATGGGTGTCAGAGAGAGAGATAAAGAAAGAGAGAGAGAAAGTGAGAGAGAATTAGCGAGGGAAAACGAAAGAGAAATAGCGAGAGAGAAAGAGGGAGAGAGAGGGAGAGAGAGAGACAGAAACAGAGAGAGCGAGAGAGGAGACAGACAGAGAGAGAGAGAGAGAGAGAGAGAGAGAGAGAGAGCGAGAGGCTGGAGGGGGCTCTAAGGAGCATGCATGTGCCATGATCTCCATGGCAGAGAGGACAGGGGGAAGAGGGGAAGATGACTCATAGCATTTTATGGCCTGTCAATTGCACCACTCTATCTATGGGAGCAACACAACAAAGGTGGCATTGACAGAGAACCTCCCACGGCGCAGCTGAGATGGTCTGGGGGCACCAGGCAAAAACAGCCGTAAATATCCGACAGATAAGTACAAATTACATGGCGGATATAGGCAGCACCACTTGTTTGTTCTGCAAGTCAAATTCTCTGCTGCCTGTGCCACCAGCCACAGAAACACAGACATGCACGTCAGCTTATGTGTGAGGGAAGGGATGGGAAACTCTCGTCTTTGGAGAGAAGCCTATGGCGAGAGTATGGTCACGTCTTATTGTGAAAGGGGATGAGTCCTGTTCTGTGCAGAAAATAACCACCAATGGCCAAAGAGTCATTCCCTTTTTGCAGGTGGGTGAGAGTATATTTATATTGAGTATATACAAGTATATTTTCTACAAATTCAACAAGTAAGCTTGATTCAAATATTTTTTGAATAAAAAATACAATAGAAAAACTGACATTGTCTGCTGTTTTATCAATAAACTAATTGAAATAATGCAACTACCCAAAGTAATATCAGGCGCTTTTATTTTCCCATTGAGTGATGAAAATGCTTTGTTTTGTCACTGTCAGTCTCCAAGAATATGACACAGTGTACTCAATAACCCCAGTATCCATAACCTTCCCTTACTCTCTCTGAGGCGTACATGTCATTCGTAAGGAAAATGAAGAGGTCTAAAGGTTATAATTTGCTACATTGAGCTTGCTCTTTGGTAGACAGGATACTTTTGGACAGCTATATATCTTTAATTAATAAGGAAGCGACTTAAAATTATAGTATGTCCCACCACATATATGTGACAGTCACAAAATGTATTCTTCTACTTAAGTCGAGGCTAGAATAAAATCAAAATAGTATTTTAGGTTTGATCTTTTTCTAAAGAGAGACTTGGATATTTACGGAGTAGCGTAAATACATAAGCTATGGTCTGATATCTATACAATATAAATCATCATCTGAAATAAGATATTATAGTATGCTCACAATGTAAAATATTTACATTTTAGTCATTTAGCAGACGGTCGTATCCAGAGCAATTAGGATTAAGTGCCTTGCTCAAGGGCACATGGACAGATTTTTCACCTAGTCAGCTCAGGGGTTTGAACCAGCGATCTTTCTGTTACTGGCCCAACACTCTTAACCACTAGGCTACCTGCCACCCCTATAAAAGGCACAAATACCTGGGTTAAGAAAATAATAGTAAAATCGGTCACTTCAATCTATTCAATTCTGTCCAGTTATAGTGAATGTACTGATTCATAACTTTATTTACAATTATACTATTAATGTCATGATTTAAACTGTGGAATTGTACATTATGTACATTATCAATGTGTAATATAGCTGTACAAAACTAAAAATATATATATCTGTACAAAACTTTTGGAAGTTTCAATTTAAATATAGAAATAATAGCTCTTCAATGGATTTAACATGCTGTATTTATAAATATATAATAAATTAGTAATATATAAAGACATTATTCAATTTAGATCTTACAAAATGTTATGAGAGATTTAGAAACTTGTTGAAAGGCATAATGAGTTATGAAAATAGATCACAGAGAAATGCAGCACTTCTAATTGGCTAAGAATTCCATCAACATAACCACATGTCTAACCATGACCAATCAGAAATAGCATTGTAAACAAGTTCACCAGTACACAGACCGAATATATGTTAAAACGGCTTTCCTTAGACCATTCCACTTGAGTGAAGACAGACACAAAACGACACAAACAACTTCTCTTGAGTTGATGAGTTCATGTTCCCTCTCGTCCTTTGACAATGGCTGCATTACTCCAGAGGTGACACATTTATATTCCTTACAGGAAAAAACGCCACACTTTGAAGACTGCTAGTAAAATATTAACTCCATCCACAATGACATCTGTGGTGCACATTTCACATTGTCCAGACTCATCTTGACATTCTCTTTAAATGAAGGTCCACTATTATATACACAGATAGGTAAAGAGTAGGACCTGGGATTATCATAGAGGCATATTGTATGGGTGGTCACCAGCACCTTCCTCTAACATGCCTTGGACATATGGAATCACTTCACCATCCCATGAAGTGAAAGTGGAGAGATGGAGGGATGGTGGAGGAGAGGCCAGGGGGATGTTGGCGTGGGCAGGCAGCTTGGCTGGCCACGTTTTCACCCCAGCCTCCTCACTTCAAAAGCAGGGGCCGTTGGGTAGATCGCTCCCTCGCTCCGTCTTTCATCACCCCGGCTCGGAGGTGCCGAGAGGTGATGCGAGAGGCGATTAGTCATATACAATTTACATATGCTTGTCATGGGCTCTCGTTACAGACTAGTGATGTCATCGCTAAATTGGCCCTCTGTGACCAAGCAGTATGGGAGAGTTCTTCTACACATATAGACGCAGCAAACCATTCTCCTCATATACTTGATATAATGTACGTTAGCAAAAATAATGCCTACGTCCTGACATTAAATGAAAGTGAACAATATCTACTTTGTGTTGTAGATAACATTTGGAAAAATATGCAAAATATGCAAAAAATATACAAACTGTCTTGCACTTTTCAAAAGGATGCAGTTTATTCTGTTTTCAAGCTATGCAAAACTAATAGATGTGCCCCCCCCAAAAACAAAAACAAACAAACAACAGCAACAATATCCATCAATACTAATTTCAACTAACATGTGTCAATAACTCTTGACAAACGTCAATGTCTTTTTGAAGAAAAACAATAGAAAGTGTTGTTCTTATGAGAACAAATACATATGTATGTTATTGGCAGCAGTTGCATCTTTGTCTGAATGAAATGAAGAGACAGAGATGAAGGGATACTGTATATTGGTATACAGTATATTGTATACTGTGTATTGGTCATAGAGATTGATAGAAAGGGTGGATGAAAGAAGAGGTACGGTATTTGTGTTGGAGGTTGTGTGTGATCTGTGACCTGAGTGTTTATGTAAGTGTGTGTGTGTGTGTGTGTATGTATTCATATGTGTGTACCTGTATATTCATGTGTGTGTATGCTTCTCTGTGTGTGTGTGTACCTGTATGTTCATGTGTGTGACAACATTTATCCATTCATATGTGTTAGTGTGTATCTGCATGTGCATCTCCTATATCCCTCTATGTGCTTTCCATGGCTGCTGGGCCACGCTGGAAGCCTCATGATAATCTGTTATGGCACCCATCCATTCCGCTGGTCCATGATTTACTGCCATGTGTCATCCACAGCCTCTCACCCAGGGAAGTTAAATGACCCGAAAATAACATTAATATGTACTAGAGATAGATGGAGTGCTGGACTGAAGGGGTGGTCTCTGGCATTGGCTTTCACCCATGGAAACATTACCTCAAATACGGCCCGGAACATTGATAAGGGTCAAGAACCGGCAGTCAGTTTTGCAGTCGACTGCTGTGGAAGAGTCAAGTGTTCTGTCGGTATGGCTAAGAATCTGTTAGAGATGGTGTAGGCTGGCTGCTAAACTCTCATTGGTGCAGGTTCTCTTGAGTTGATCTGGTTGGTCACAGAGAGTTGAAGGAAAAGTCTCTCAACCAATTGAATTTGTTCCTCCAAAGAGTAGTCGTTCATGAATGTGAACAGTTTACTGAATTAGCGTGAATATTAATCTTCAAATCTGGACCCTTACCAGTTGCATTTGACAGATGTGACATGCCAGAAATACAATAGTTTGTTTTAATCAAGTACGATCAGAGCAAACATCACTTTAAATTCCCCCAATTCCCCCAATTGTACAATATTTAACCATGAAATTAGTCATTATGAATTTAACCCCTGGCCTACCTATAATGTATATGCTAGTAATGCTATCAAACATAAAACAAGGTATTCAGGCATACTTACATAGAGAAAGATCAAATCCCATCTATTTCTAATACTAGTACTAGATACTAGTAACAGTAATAATAATCCTAGAATGAGCCTTTCAGAGCCCACAAGGCAACACACACTATGCATGTTATGGACTGCAGTTCTAACACACTAACCAATTCAACTGTGAAAACACTGTTCATACCAGATGCACTGGCCAAAAGTTCAAGTTACCACTGTGAGACATCTCTGGAATTGAGTAGCATGTAGACCATGAATAACTGTTTTAACGCACACCCAGCGCGATGTGTGGTCTGTGGAATGCCATCTAAAGCCTGTGTGTTTGCGTGTGTGTGGACTCACACACATGGTGTGTGTCTGTGTGTATGTCCACTATGCATTGCAAGACAGCTGTGAGAATGGACTCTCATACTCAAAGCATTATGTTATGCAAATGGTAAGCAAGCATAACAGTAAGCAAGCATAGCATAACACACTGCACTTCAAACACTCTGTTTGAATGCGTGTGCAGTGATGGGTATCCGACTATCCATACTTGTCTGTCCCAGTCAAACAGGTGCTGTGAGCGTGGACACCTGGGCACTCGGCCTTAAAAGCACAAGCAGTGCAATTCCAGGCACGGACCATGAAAGAAGTGGCATCTGAAAGTTGAATGAACTTACTATGGGCTATTGAGTGGTGCAGTCACACTCGGTAAGGTGTGAAACTATCTGTGTTGGTGAAGACATTTATGAGGACGAGTTTTAGACTTTTTATCATGGTCACTAGAAGGATATAGAAAATACTTGTATAATCTGTTTCACCCTCTCATTGCAAATGGGAGGAACTGGCATGGGATACTCAGAACTTTAAAGTTGCTCTGGAAAAGAGTGTTTCAGAAATCTAGCTGAATTGTGCATATATTTTTGCTCTGCCGCCTTCTAGGTCAAATAAAAAAGTGGCCCTGTTATCCACTTGATTCTAAGTGATGATTGTTTTGACAAGATTAAACTAGTATGTAACTTAATAATAGAAGTCTTTCTCTAAACTACCATGTTCCCGGTCATATAGTCATCAACAAATAGAATATACTTTTATGGACATCAGTACACAGTTGTTTTGGTATTCTTCCCTTCGCATCTGTACGGATGTAGGATCTTAATTTGATCACTCTTTTGTTGATGAGAATTTTCCTGCAAAGCAGGGAATGTAAACTTGTAGTGCATTAGATTTTTTAAGATGTTTCTAAAGTTTGTAATTTCCACTTTAAAATGTCAGACTTGATTTACCCTTAACAAAATGTGTCAACTCCTACACAAATGTCCATTAATTATAATAATCCACATAATAAATCACATTTCCTGTTGCTGCAGGATTATTTTCCTGCTATAACAAATTGACTCAAATTAAGATCCTACATCTGTACATTTAACACAATCCTCCACATTTTATACAGAGCAGATGGGTCCTAAGCAAAATAAATGCCAGAATATGACAAGAGGAAAGACGGAGGGTAAACTCATATATTTCCTTCAAATGGGGTGAGATGAACCACAGATGTTTGTGGATGAGATGAGCTGACACACAGCTGGTGAGAGCACATTCGTGTCAATGCGTGGACAACCTACTCGAGTCTCATGCCAGTACCACGACTCATCGAATCTGCATTCTCAGACATAAAATGAAATCACATATTAGAAATAAAAGGGGTTGTCGTAGGTTGAATCCAGAAACACTTGGCTTCCCAATTCCCCTGCCGGCCTTGACGAACATCAGAGCACCGTGACATTGCTCCATCAATCTGTGTTTAAGACTAGCACAGCCGGCCATGCTTTCTCTCTCTCTCTCTCTCTCTCTCTCTCTCTCTCTCTCTCTCTCTCTCTCTCTCTCTCTCTCTCTCTCTCTCTCTCTCTCTCTCTCTCTCTCTCTCTCTCTCTCTCTCTCTCTCTCTCTCTCTCTCTCGCTCTCTCTGTCTTGCTCTCTCTATGGCTCCTCTTATCTGACACCTGCAGTTAAATGAACACCAGAGCAGAACTGTCCATGACTGCCTAATAAGAGGCAGAACAAACACAGCCATTGAGAGAATTCATCCCAATTCAAAGGGCCATCAAAGTGGAAAAGAGGCTCAAATGCCCTCAATTCAGAGCTGCAGCAAAAAAACCAAGAGTATATATTAGAACAAAATACATTCTGGTAAAGCTCCATAAAAGTAACATATGGCAGGCCAGATCTTTTGAAATTCCCTTAGTTTTTACTTTATGTGCAACCATGTTAAAAATAAAATCCATACATGCAAAAATATTCATATGTGATTGACCTAAATAACCCACTGTTTACCCACTGCTATACCCTTGATCTGCACATATACTTTTTAGGCCATACTTTGGGGTGTGGCTGCAGCCCCCAGACCAGACCAGACCACAGACCAATCTACTGGGACAAACGACCCAGGTCTTTGTTCTGCCCGACCCCACCGCCAGTCACCATCTTGGGGGATGAAGACGTGGTGGGTTACCCTCCTGTCCCCTAGCCCTCCAGCCCCTCATCCCTCCAGCCCATTCAACCCTCAGCCCCCGGACCACTTCCTGCCCTCCCGCCCCTCCTCAACCCTCCAGCCCCTTCAAGCCTCAGCCCCCAGGGCTATTCCAGTGGAGCCCCAGATGCTTTAGCGGATGGAACAGGGAGTCCGGACAGGCTGAGTTAGCTTAAATACATATAGTCAGCTGGGAAACATTCCACTATAGGAAAGAGATGGGCTGTGTGTGTGCATGACCGACAGAGGGGAATCACTGGCGAAACAAACGGTGAGCGGCATACTAGGATTGCATGTGCTTTATTGTATTCATTTACATCCAACATCTACAGACGATGAAACATGTATGTACAATACTATCTACAACCATCCTTACATTATTCAATCTTACTGTAGTACTGCTGTGACAAAGTCTGTGAACAATTCTGTCAAGATGACATTTTTCCAACATGTTGTTGACATGCACATTTGGATTTAAGTGCTTGTATATTGTGAAACATTGGAATTTTAGGAAATTACTAATATAATCAATGTGCTTTGGATACTTTGCGGGAAGTGTTTATCCCTGGAAGTGTATTGGGGATTATAAAAATTCCATGCTTCATAAATAACAATTTATCACCATATTAACACTCAAAACAATCTGTGTATGGTAGGGCTATTTTGAACAATACATGAAGAGAAAAGGGAGAGACAGCCAGCATGTTCGGATGTCTTCTTTCATTTCGCTTCACTAAAGCAGCAGTGCACTTTAAAGAAGAAACAGGAAGTACCGTAGTTTGGTTGCAGCACCACCTGCAAGCCAGTGATCAGGTCCCACTGGGCACAGATGTCAGTTCAACATCTAGTTTTGATTTAAATTTGGTTGAGTTGTCAACTGACTTGAATTTAATGTGAAATCAATCAAAATTACCATGTCACTGGATTTAGGTTAAAAGTTAGGTGAAAAAAAGACGAAATGCCCTTACGTTGATGACTTGTTGCAAATCCAATTTGTTTTTCCACATTGAAATGACGTGGAAACAACGTTGATTCAACCATTTTTTCCCCAGCGGGCTGACACATTTTCAAATCATTGCTGTGAAAAGAAAGAAAGGGTATAAAGATAGGTATCTGTCCTGTAAAACTATAAACAAATACGATTGAGTAAACATTTGGTATTGTAGAGCATCTACTCTGCACGCGCCAGTGAATAGTGAAAGAGTAGTCCCATGGTACATGCCTTCAGATGGACACCTGTTCACGGTACCTTCAGATGGACACCTGTTCACAGTACCTTCAGATGGACACCTGTTCACAGTATCTTCAGATGGACACCTGTTCACAGTACCTTCAGATGGACACCTGTTCACGGTACCTTCAGATGGACACCTGTTCACAGTACCTTTAGATGGACACCTGTTCACAATACCTTCAGATGGACACCTGTTCACAGTACCTTCAGATGCTATCACAAAGCAATACATGAGATACTCAGATCACAAACTGACAGTTCATTTGGATATATCAGCCTGTTGTGATAGGTCAACATATTCTAGCTGTACTAGGAGAGATGAAGAAGATGAAGCAACAACACAATTCCAAGATGGTGACAATTTATTTTCAAGCAATGTGTTTCCAAGGAATTGATCAGAAAGCAAATAACTTTGGGCTGTAAGAGGGTTCTCCCGTCCGTCTTCAAGGCTTTCATTGGACGAGAACTGATGAGAGCTTGACAGGGCCTATCAGCTGTAGTTTCATTGGCATGTGAAGGACAGATAATTCACGTTCAGCAGAGAGTCAGCCAAGTGACTTAAGACTTTGTGAAGAACAGAGTGTTTCCAGCTCTGTGTGAGTTAGTTTAAACTTCTGAATCTGAATGTCTCTCCTCAGCTATCAACAAAAACACACCATTGACCAAGACACAAGTTCCTTTTGTACCAAACTATGAATGCATTATAATAGAGGGCATTCTGGGTTATATTTGCAGTGTGAATGGAGGCAATCTGACCTTGGAATGTTTTTGGGAGCAAGATGACATTTTTTGCCATTTTAATTGTCTCTGTTGTCCCCATGGTCACACTGTAACGGTCAGCTCAGCTACTGTGTCATGGGTTCAATCAGTAAGTTAGCCATGAGACACATATTTCCCTTTCCTTCTTAGCATCCTTAGACTTCCAGTAGTGTAAAAGCCTTCTGAGTCATGGTCCTAGAGTGATGCATTATGCAGAGTGACAGTGTGTGGAGCTTACAGGAGTTTTTTGTAATTACCTGTCAACTTGTTTTGTAAAGCATGCACATCCTGTGTGAGCGCCAAGGAGACAGCCCCAAAAATGATCGCTCGAGGGGGCCAAACAAATCAGTGTTGCACAAAGAAAAAAGCCATGCACACACAAATGAGTAACTTTAGGCTGCTGCTTTTGTTGTTCGAGTTAAAAAGGCCTCCTTCATCAACAAATGGAAATTAGACAATTATTTAAGAGAGTGGGCTAGGATAAAAATTTAATTTTAATTTAAATTTAAATTAAAGGTCCAATGCAGCCGTTTTTTTAAATCTCAATATCAAATCATTTATGAGTAACAATTAAGTACCCTACTGTGATTGTTTTAAATTAAAATGGTAAAATAAGAAAAAAACATGGCTTTTTAGTAAAGAGCAAGTTTCTCTGGGAGTGGTCTGAGCGGGGAGAAGAAAAACTGAAAATTAGCTACTACTGGCAGAGAGGTTTGGAGCTCTCTTTCTTATTGGTCTATTAACTAATTTACCGCCTGTTGATGTCCCCAGGCAGGACAAAACTCCATCCCACCAAAACAAGGTGAAATTTCAGGCAGTCTTTTCAAACAGCTCTTACACTGAAAGGGCACTATAACCATTTGCACAATTTCACAGTATTATTCCAACCTCATAGTGTGGACATATAAAACAGAGGAAAATCACATTTTTTACTGCACTGGACCTTTAAACCTGCTGTCCCTATAACCCTTTTAATCAATTGTCCATATTATAGTGCTCTTATGCAAACTCCCATATCTGCTACGTGGTGGAGAAAGCTAACTGATTGTTTTTCCATTACTACTGATACACATTTAGCCAACAGGTCGATGCTGTTCTCATTCTATCCCCCAAGCTTAATGTAATTAACTACAAATGTGCACCACCGGAGTTTGGAGAGTCCCATGGTGAGGCTGTTTTAAAAGCCAGGGTTCCCTGGGGAGAACTAAAGAAGCTCCCTGAAGCTGTTTATTTATCCACACACGCACACACACATGCGCACGCACACACACGCACGCACACACGCACGCATGCACACACACACACACACACACACACACACACACACACACACACACACACACACACACACACACACACACACACACACACACACACACACACACACACACACACACACACACACACACACACACACACACACACATAGTCCTCTGCTGCTTCCAAAGTACTTTTAAATGGGTTTTTATTGGGTAATGGGGTAATACGTTTATGGGCTAAGAAGCCTCCCTGTGGACTTAAAAACAATTAGCTCCAACCCTAATTAGGATGATTGTTTTAATACAACTGTTTTAACAATGTGATTATATTATTGTGTGATTATATAATTTATATTATTATAATTGTAATTAACTTGTTGAACATTGTTGTTATTTTATTGTATGTAATTTTGCCGTATTCTGTTCAAAGAACATTTAATAGCCAATGAAAAAATATACACATAATTTATTAAAACAATTCTGAATCGGTCTTGATTTTTCTTCTTTTCACACATGCTGAATTAAAGAAAAGCATTTGACTGTTATCCAACAGATACAAACAGATGCAGACACAAACAGCAGATACAAACTGTTATCCTACAGATACAAACTGTTATCCAACAGATACAAACAGATCCTGACACAAACAACAGATACAAACTATTATCCTACAGATACAAACTGTTATCCTACAGATACAAACTGGTATTCTACAGATACAAACTGTATCCAACAGATACAAACTGTTATCCAACAGATACAAATTGTTGTTGAATGCACCAATTTGTAAGTTGCTCTGGATAAGAGCGTCTGCTAAATGACGTAAATGTAAATGTAGATGTTATCCAACAGATACAAACTGTTATCCAACAGATACAAACTGTTATCCTACAGATACAAACTGTCATCCTACATATACAAACTGGATCCAACAGATACAAACTGTTATCCAACAGATACAAACGGTTTTCCTACAGATACAAATTGTTGTCCAACAGATACAAACTGTTATCCAACAGATACAAACTGTTATCCAACAGATACAAACTGTTATCCTACAGATACAAACTGTTATCCAATAGATACAAACTGATACCTTTTGCCTTTTGAACTGTCAAACTTATCACCTGAAGTAATTATTTGAATGGAATTCAGATTATATTAATGTCTTCGCTATGCTTATAGTAACAATATTTTGAAATCGGTGTATTTGTATGCGGTGTGAATGTGTCTGTGTGTGTGTGTGTGTGTGCAAACTTGTGTGTGTGTTCATGTGTGTGTGTGTGCGTGCATGCACACTCATCGGTGGAGCTTAGGGATGCAATAAAACTCCATTATCCTCTAAAAGCAGGGCCAGCCAACCTTAAAGAGAGACATGCTTTATGCCTGGGCAACTCGACAAAATGACAGATCCTAAAATGGAGCAGCAAACAGAATCATCCTCATCCTCTGAGATGCAAGGAACACTGCAGACTTGCTCGTGAATATTTTGTTAAGGTAATCTCTGTAGAATAAACAGATCTCTTTTTTCAGTTTGGAAAAAAACAAAAAACTAAACACATACACACACAAAAACGGAACGGTGATTCCCCAGCTGTAGTGGTGGTGTCTGAAAGAACAGATGTTCCCGTGCCTCTCACAGACATGGAGGCGTTGCTTGATCTCCCAGCCAGATGTGAACACATCCCGCCACTTCAGGACATGAAGTTTACCCAGTCAACAAGAAATGAAGGAGACCTGCCCATGCAATAACACAGCCTTGGTATATGGGTACATGATTTAAAGCTCTGTTTTCTATGGACAAAGTGCTTTGCCTTTTGGGGAACTGGATTTGAAATGAAAGAACTGAAATGCAGATTGGATGAATATTAATTAAATAATGAATAGTGTTTTTTTTATCCAACAGAGCAAGATAATCACTGATAGTAAGGACAGTATCAGGATTGAATCAATATCATACTGTACATACAGTGTCTGTCTGTCTTATTATCTATTACAAGAAGCTACCTCATGCCAACTATAAGCACTGGGCAATTGAAAGAATTTAAGTAATTTAGTTTTCAATCAAATCAAAGTGTTTTAATGCAATAACGGTATATTGATTTCAGAGAGATAAGAGAAAATCTGTTTGGAAAACATTTATGGATTTCCTTCCTTGCAATTGATCACTTTGTGGAGAAGCCCATCAACAATCTTATTTACAAGAAGATGTACTTATATTTAATTATTTAATTATCATTTCAATTGCATAATAACTTCTCCTGGCTCTAGTCTGATATTGGTTGTTTTGTTTTGGTTGTAATCAACCTGTATGTTGAAGATCACCATGTACATAATGTGTCTGTGTGTCCAGAAATATCCACAATACATCACTGTTGCTTGTGTTTAGCCAGTTGTTCTAGTATGTGTTCACACTGCGTCTGTTTGGTATTTGCCTATATCTGTCTTCCTGTCTGTGGAAAATGTGCATCTGTGAGTGCACTTGTGTGCTCATGGCTCTACGGCCTTGTATATGTGTGGCTCCGATCATGTGGGCGCTTCGGCCCCTCGGCCCCAGCTATGTGCGTCTGCATGTGCCCCTATGCATGTGTGTCTGTGTGTGTTCATCGATGGCATGGGGGATACATCTGCGTTAACTTAACCCATTGGGAGAGGCTCCCAGCAGGTAGCTAGCTGTATGTCAGCCTGGGTCGGCACAAATCATCTGGACGGGCAAAAGCGTGAAATCTTTCCAGGCCAGGACAGATGACTTCTCTTGAACCCTTGCTGCCCTACCCTGGCCCTGTGCACTCTGCACACAGATCCATGGCCAGACCACGGCCAATCCTCAGTCCTGGCAGGCGTACCAAATTGCAACCTGTTCCCTATATAGTGCACTACTTTTGTCAGAAGTAGTGCACTAAATAGGAAATAGGGTACCATTTGGGACTTACCCCTGCACTTGCATTGACACAGAAAAATGGCAGCAATGTGGTTCAGAGGTTTCAGGTGCAGCACGCAGACCACTTTGCCCTTGTGCCCAGAGACAGGAAACCGTATCCCACAAACCTGCTGCACCTCACGCAAACAACAACCTCGATAGCAGCCCATGTCCAATCCGCTCAGTCTCAAACAAACAGACTCCCCTCATCTGATGAGGACCAAACCATCTCTTGCTCATCACCCTCTGCTCCTCCCCTTGGACTAATCCACCCTATATAGGGGGAAGGCTAGTATAATGAAGAGAGAGAGAGAGAGAGAGAGAGATAGATAGATATATATATATATATAGAGAGAAATAGAGAGAGAGAGAGAGAGAGAGAGAGAGAGAGAGAGAGAGCGAGAGAGAGAGAGAGAGAGCGAGAGAGAGAGAGCGCGAGAGAGAGATGGAGAGAGAGATGGAGAGAGAGATGAAGGGGAGGTGCAGGGAGAGAGAGAGCTCACAGACATGGAAAAAAAAGAGAGAGAGAAATTTACATTTTTAGCAGATGCTCTTATCCAGAGCGACTTACAGGAGCAATTAGGGTTAAGTGCCTTGCTTAAGGGAACATCGACAGAGAGAGAGAGAGAGAGAGAGAGAGAGCGAGAGAGATGGAGGGGTGGTGCAGGGAGAGAGAGAGCTCACAGACAGAGAGCTGAAACATGGAACACATGTATGTTATGAAAGAGGAGCATAGATCACTTCTGCTTTATCTACCCTACCTGAGTAGGAGCAATACAAATGGTCACCAATATGAACATGTATTGAGAAATGTAAGTGTTTAAATATTTTAGAAATGTACAAATTTTTCCCATATTGTAGAAACAATTTTGTCAGCTATACATTTGTTTGGATGAAAACATTTGAAGTAAAGGGTAGACAAACATCTTTCATTTCAGCGGTGCCTTTTTTCTTAAGTGTGTGTCCTGTTTCTTAAGAGCCCCATGTCTTACATATCAGCTGATTGAAATAGTGTTATCTTTTTGTAGTGAGGTGGATGACAGAAACCCTAATGGAAGGCAGGTGTGCTCATGTGTTTGCATTAAGTCCTCAAGTGGGAAAGTGGGTGCAAAGTCAAACCACATGGAGTGGCCAAGCTAGCAGGGAGGTGTGACTGGGCAGCCATGTTGGATCTCCATGAACAAAGGTTGCTGCTCCACAGTAGGCCCTGTGTCTTCATAGGAAATACATAGCCTCGCTTGTTGCTAGTAGTCGTAGCGCTTCGCTGACAAGAGAGACTATGGTAAGTATTAATACAGTCAATATGTTTCTTGTGGAGATTTGTTTTCTGGACAATTTCACCAGGACTGTGTATGCAGAAACACACTAGCGTGACAAGTACAACCCCTTTAATCTAAAATGATAAAAGTGTGTAAGCAGTTCTTAAAAACCTGAAATCCGCAACGGTGAAACGGCCACGGCCGTGAGTTTACAACAACAAAGACGTCACTTCAAACACTGTTTAATTCCCTCAGACGTTAATGAACATCATTGCATGTGCGATAGAACAGCAGAGTATGTAGTTTTCTTTTTTTTAACCACAATTCTGGATGCTCCTCTGCTCCATTTCAGAAACAAAACATTAAAAAATGTGCCTGGGCCGACCAGTTTCACCTTATGCAGATCTCAGCTTTAAAGGATAGCTACAAGGTACATAGTAGACTGATACATTGTTATGTTTAGTAATCATCTAATACGTCTAATTCTTAGATAATGAGTACTTGGCGATTATTCTGACCTGATCTGAGGTGCCATGTCACAGCAATGTAGTTTACCACAGTAAATAGTGTATAATTCCTCCATTACTCATCTGACCATAGAGATTGGCAACCAGTGAAGAATTTCACATGTCTTGCCAGTGGCAGTGCATCATCTTCGGCAAATGGGCTTGAACATTTCACAGACACATAAACTGTCCAGAATGGGAATCGGACACGCAGGATTGTAGGCTCATTAACAAATCTACGTCTCTAATAGCGTAACGGGCAGAACAGTCATGGCTGTCGGCCTGGGACATATAACATCTGAGCTGGAACATGGCATTGTCAGGGGGAGCGTACAGTACACACACATTAACACGCAAATTCACACAGAAGCACTCACACACATGCGTACTCAGGCATACATGCACGCACAAACACACACAAGCACGCAGTAGGCCTATGTCATGAATAGCATTAAGTCTCCACAAAAACAGAAAACAGTTTTTTGGCATTCACAATGAAAATGATTGACTAAGTGATGTGTTCCTCATCCTTTTTCAATCCAAACATACATGATCAACTCTTCCGAGAGGAGAGAGAACTGAGAGAAGCTGTGAGGCTGTGAGGCCTACCTGTGCTGCAGAAGCCTGGGGAACGGGTGAGTCTACTATCCAGGCCTGGCTTATCTGAGCGGACACAGGGAACTGTGAGTGACACTGCCACACTGTATTCATCACAGCCCATTTCCAAATGGGAAAAAGACATGCTAATGAGCTGGCGAGAGATGTTTATGAGGAATCCCTTAACAAGCCAACAGATCACTAACAGATGACTGCTGGCTCCTAGCCATGTGATAGCATCAAGCTAGCCCACTGACTTTTTCCATACCACTGTAGAGCAGAGCTAAATCTAGCCTAGGTCTTCATTTCATGGTCAGTCTTTCTACTAGGTTTAGATAGCTGTGCTTAATCTATGTTAGCCTGGGTAGAAAATTCTTAGGCTCTATTCAATACGTATTGTGGAAGTTCAATGTTACAGCGTGATTGACATTTTAAGGCAATGTTAGCGGAGACTGCATTTACTGTAAATGCTGCATATGTCGGCTCAATCAGAAATGACTTATACATTTCTGTCGCACAATCTCTAACAGTGCGTTTTAACTAGCACTTGTATTCCTACTTGCCATGCTAGCTTTGCCCTCGTGTGAGTGCTAACAAGCTAGCAAGCAAGGTAGGTAGTGCTAAGTATCCAGTAGGGGATGGAAGCTATAGTGAGCTTTGATTGGTCAAGCGCAAGTATTTGCATAAAGTTCAGCTTTCCCTGACTTTGGTCCCGCCCTGTTCACGTCCCTCGCCCATGCTGGCATCACCCATCTGTCCCCCACCCACTTTGCTTATTTTCCATTGGAAATGAATGGCTTTCCGTAGTATCATTGCCCACATCGTCTTCAGTTAAGAGGCACTGTACCACTTCAGCGATACAGATTGAATAGAGCCTTTAGAATGCATTTAATGAGTAGCTTTAGTATGTGACCCATTTAGACAATATAAAAATGTGGCAGTAGTGTAAAAGCATCTATTATTTACAATAATAGTAGCATGTATGTCCAAATCTTTCAAAACATCATCATTTGTGGAATATTTCAATCAAATCCCATCTAAATATAGTTTGGATCTCAGCCTTTTGGCAGAAGCAGGAGGGCTTTCTGGGTTGTATTTGCAGTTTGAATGGAGGCAATCTGTTCATAGCCATTGTTGTGCTATTTTCCAACTACATTTCCATAGGCAACAAGTCGTTAAAGTAGGATGACTCTATGTTAGTAAAAGAGCAAAGTGACAGAGAGATGGAGATGGGAGTGTGACAGTCAGTGGCTTCAGCCTGCCAGGCTGCGTTCTGGGGTTGTGTACACAAAACATGTAATGATAGAGAAGTCCTTCTTTTTTGCATCTGGGCTCCTTCTGCTAATGTTAAGAGTGACTTCAGAGATAGAAGATGAGCATGAAAGGAAATTACCGCGAATCCTCCCTCTCGCTCCGAATCCAGAAATCTGCTCCAAATTACTGTAAGAGCAATATCAATTTAAACAAGATGCCGCTCCCTTTCTTCAAGTCTTCTCGACTTCTCCGGGTTCACGACTTTCTCGGCAAACAAGGCCAAGTCAGGAGGAGGAGAGGAGCAGAAATCATTAACGTCCCCGGCTGATGGATCGAACATGACACTTATGGTAATTCCCATCGCTTTAGCAGCCTCTACTCGCATTCTTGCCTTGCCAGGGCTGCTCGTGGTGGAATGTGTAGTTGTGGCATAGAAGTGGGTCGCCATGTCCCAAAGATGTTGCTCCCAAAGAGCTCCATATCCATATAAATCTTTCCTTCCCAACAGAACGTGTGTAAAAATACAGCCTCGAGACTACATAGACCTGGATTACCATGCTAATTATAGTAATATAGCTAAGAGCTATATAGACTCTCAAAAAGTTCAGGCAATATAAATGAAGCCATACAATGACTCAATGCCATTCATATACAGTACGCCCAATGCCCATATATTGAGGTAGGTTGTTATAGCTTTAAAAAAGCATAGACAAAATAGTGAATAACATATTCTCTGTTTTGAGATTATATATACTCAGACCCCCCAATACATTCCTATCGATCACACAACATTGTAGGCTGGCACAACAATAATCACAGCTACCAGTTTTGCAAGTTTGGGTTTAGTGAAATTAGATGTTTCTCTTAACCAACACATCTGTTCAAATGGATATGCCTGAAGAGGGCCAATTTCAACTCGGCTTATGAAGAGCAGTGTTTGTTCAGCTTTAAACATTGGAGTCACTGTCAGCAAAGCAAGGAAGCGTGGCTGCAAGGGAGCTATTGGCATAGGACAATACAATTCAATAGTGGTTGGGTAAACACCATGGGAAATTACAATGTCAAATTTCTACAAAATGTTAAGCCCTATCTGTTAATGTCAGTTACGCCCTGTCACCCTGACTGACCAACTGACTTGACTCTTTCCCATCAAAGCAATTACTTCGTTATTATTACCATAGACCACATACAGTACCTGATTGCCAATTGAATGCTTTTGAATTCCAATATTCTTAGGTTCTTTATAACTATGAAACATATATTTTATGTTACCATCAGTTTTCTTGTACTTTTTCTCCCTTATCATGCACACACAGACACACACGCGTGTGCGCACGTACACACGCACACACGCAAACACACACACACACACACACACACACACACACACACACACACACACACACAGAAAGAGAGAAAGACGAAAGACACAGAAGGACTGTCCACATGTCTTATATTCAACCAAGATTGGCAGATACAATTGCATGCACATGCATCAGAGTTCCTTTCGCTTAATTTGATGGCTCTCGAAGGGTCATGGATTTCTTCAATCAAAAAGTCTGAACTATGACACGGAGAATGTCTTTATTCTCCTCCATGAAAACAATTATTTGAATTAAAAGCCAACAGCCTGTTCCCATCTGCACGCGGACTGTCAAAATTCTTGGTGCAACTTTTACTGGCATAAGAAAATAATACGTGGTGTTGAATTTGTGTCAGCGCGACTCAGGAAAATAAGATATCACATCTTGCTGTCTGCCTGATGTCAGCTTCTCAGATTCAAACCCAAATACCTCATCCTAAGCAGGCAGTAATGGAGGCTGCCAAAATCTGGGGTTCAGCCAAAGTTCATATGTCTACAACCACTAAACAGCTCTCTCTTTCTTATGGACGGATTCAGGCGGTGCTGAGGGACGTCTCTTTGTATGTTATTACGTTGGCCAAACCAAACTCATGGAGACAACCTTCACAGCACCCACAGTAGTATGGGAAGACGGTTTGTTTGGTGTCTTGATCCAGTGTTGTCAACTTGAGTAGAATTATGTAGCACATTCAAGATGGACGCCATATGGGCCCAGCCCAACCTCAGTCTATAATAAATTCTGAAATGGCTAAATTGTGGTTTCTCTGTTCATAGGCCTTTGGACAACATAAGTTAAAAACCAATAGCTACAAATAGCTGAAGGTAGTGTCATATTACATGCTCTGTCCATGATCGTATACTATAGCCTTTAACACAATGGCATGACTTAGCGCAGTTTGTTTGGATGGTTCTTGACATGTCACCAAAGAGTAAGCCTAACACTATTGTAAAACAACAACCGTAGTATCTTATTAGTGGACTACTGTACTAACCATTAGCATTGCAAACAGACTCTTAAGGCCTATTCAGAGCACACTGTATGAAGTCTTAATGGTACATAGGTATACCAGCATGTTCTGCCTGTTTCAAGCTACAACTAAAAGAGCACATAACTCAAAACCATATTGCACAACCCTTGAAACATGCTTTCAATTTTCCTAAATCAAACACATGTCAATAAAAATAACAATGTCCATATTGATACTATTAGAGGGGAATGAAGAGAAGGCCTCTTTAATACAATATCTTCACAAAGTTATTTTCAGGGGGATCATTTTGTTTCACTTCTCTGCTGTACATTTGTCGGATCAAATAACCTGCGGTAATACTTCATAAAGCTGGGTTCTGACATCTGCGTTGGTTACACACTAAATAGTCTACATCACTCATTTGTTCAGTCTTTACAGACTCAATTCCACTTCCTGGCTGTTTGTTATGACCAACATGTATATTGGAAATGACGACAATGATCAATCCGATAACAAGAAAGTAAACAATTTGAATACCACCAAGCATTTTCCAGAGCAATAGCTATAGATGAGTTCAAGGGTAAAATAGAAATGTTTTAATAAATTACTATCAGAAAATATACAGTGAGGAAAAAAAGTATTTGATCCCCTACTGATTTTGTACGTTTGCCCACTGACAAAGAAATGATCAGTCTATAATTTTAATGGTAGGTTTATTTGAACAGTGAGAGACAGAATAACAACAAAAAAATCAAGAAAACGCACGTAAAAAATGTTATAAATTGATTTGCATTTTAATGAGGGAAATAAGTATATGACCCCCTCTCAATCAGAAAGATTTCTGGCTCTCAGGTGTCTTTTATACAGGTAACGAGCTGAGATTAGGAGCACACTCTTAAAGGGAGTGCTCCTATTCTCAGCTTGTTACCTGTATAAAAGACACCTGTCCACAGACGCAATCAATCAATCAGATTCCAAACTCTCCACCATGGCCAAGACCAAAGAGCTCTCCAAGGATGTCAGGGACAAGATTGTAGACCTACACAAGGCTGGAATGGGCTACAAGACCATCGCCAAGTAGCTTGGTGAGAAGGTGACAACAGTTGGTGCAATTATTCGCAAATGTAAGAAACACAAAATAACTGTCAATCTCCCTCGGCCTGGGGCTCCATGCAAAATCTCACCTCGTGGAGTTGCAATGATCATGAGAACGGTGAGGAATCAGCCCAGAACTACACGGGAGGATCTTGTCAATGATCTCAAGGCAGCTGGGACCATAGTCACCAAGAAAACAATTGGTAACACACTACGCCGTGAAGGACTGAAATCCTGCAGCGCCCGCAAGGTCCCCCTGCTAAAGAAAGCACATATACAGGGCCGTCTGAAGTTTGCCAATGAACATCTGAATGATTCAGAGGAGAACTAGGTGAAAGTGTTGTGGTCAGATGAGACCAAAATCGAGCTCTTTGGCATCAACTCAACTCGCCGTGTTTGGAGGAGGAGGAATGCTACCTATAACACCAAGAACACCATCCCCACCGTCAAACATGGAGGTGGAAACATTATGCTTTGGGGGTGTTTTTCTGCTAACGGGACAGGACAACTTCACTGCATCAAAGGGACGATGGACGGGGCCATGTACCTTCAAATCTTGGGTGAGAACCTCCTTCCCTCAGCCAGAGCATTGAAAATGGGTCGTGGATGGGTATTCCAGCATGACAATGACCCAAAACACACGGCCAAGGCAACAAAGGAGTGGCTCAAGAAGAAGCACATTAAGGTCCTGGAGTGGCCTAGCCAGTCTCCAGACCTTAATCCCATAGAATATCTGTGGAGGGAGCTGAAGGTTCGAGTTGCCAAACGTCAGCCTCGAAACCTTAATGACTTGGGGAAGATCTGCAAAGAGGAGTGGGACAAAATCCCTCCTGAGATGTGTGCAAACCTGGTGGCCAACTACAAGAAACATCTGACCTCTGTGATTGCCAACAAGGGTTTTGCCACCAAGTACTAAGTCATGTTTAGCAGAGGGGTCAAATACTCATTTCCCTCATTAAAATGCAAATCAGTTCATAACATTTTTGACATGCGTTTTTCTAGATTATTTTGTTGTTATTCTGTCTCTCACTGTTCAAATAAACCTACCATTAAAATTATAGACTGATCATGTCTTTGTCAGTGGGCAAACGTACAAAATCAGCAGGGGATCAAATACTTTTTTCCCTCACTGTATATAGCTTTTTTCAGGTGAATTACATAACCCGAAAGGTATACCTACAAAATGAAACATTGCACAATGTATATCAATGACTTGTCGTGTATCCCAGACTGATATAGCATTAGAGTTGTGCCATGATTATGGACTAATACTTCATCTCTTGGTATGAGGTATATCAGATGACACTTTTCCCCAGTCAAGTCATATGAAATCATCTCTCATCACTGGTATACAAGTACACCGTCTGGCAATGTCCAGCTTTCAGCATGTGCCCTAAACTATTTAGCAGCATGGGTCTGGACTGCAGTGAGTCATCCCACTTCTCTCTCCCTCTCTCCCTCCCTCTCTCTCTCTCTTTGAACTCAATAGTCTTCTTCACATGCTCTCGGAGCCATCATCAAACATGAACCTCTGCGCTTAGATTTCAAGTTGACTAACATTACAGCACAGGATCACAGATGAATGTATATATCTGAAGCCTTGGGTTCCCTAAACTATCACATATCCTCTTCTGTGCTTGCTTCATTAACTGTCCAGCTCAACGGAGAGGCAGCTGATGACTGAACGCTGTCTTATGACAGTTTTTTCACTCACTTCACACACTTCACAATGGCTCTGTTTTTCAGTCACCCAGTAACTTAAGAGAGGAGCCTGTCTATTCCATAGGCTTATATCTTTGAGTCTCCACTGGCCTGGCAATGAGGAAGATCTGGCATCTATAAAGATATTATATACGATTACAGCTAAATCAGTCTTGTGGCTTTTCCTGAGAAAACTTATGAAGTCCTAAAAGTCTCCCAGTTATGAGTGGGCTCAGCGGGTCAGGATCCGAGGGCCCAGAAGAAACAAGGAGTGAAACATAATCCAAGCGTCAGCGATCCTCTGAATAGTAATGTACTGACAAGAAGGAATGATAACATGATAACTCACGGAGGCATCTTAAAGCCTACAAATGTACATGACCCAGGCTTTGTAAAGAAGTCATTTTCTCTGATATATATTTCTCTAATTCGTCTGGCACACATTTTTTCAATGGAGGGAAAAATGAAACTATTCGGTACACTGTTGCACATATGGTTTAGAAGAATCCATACGGAACTGTGCTCCGCCGCATGGCTCTTTCTTTTATGCAATATAAGATGGAAGAAGGGAATGATTGAATCACTTTTCCATTTTGTGTAATGAAGAACTGTTGGTTTACGCGAAATCAATTTCGAGAATAGCAGGGATCCAATTGGCTGTGCGTGCAATCAATCACAAACTGACAGCAGATTTTCATTTTAGGGTCAGTGTAGAAAAGTCTGAAAAGTTTGCAAACACAGAACAAGAGCGGGAATGAATGGCATATATTTAGTCTAGCACCCAAGGCCTTTGGTGATTTCACATCAAAGCATAGCCTCGCACCCAGAACAGGGAGCCAAAAGCAACAATTAGATATCGCCTTGATCACTGTGTCGTTCATGTTTATTGAGTTTAGGAGTCAGCTGTAGGTCAAAATCAATCCAACATGGTGGGATCCGATGGGAAGAGGTGAGGAATTATTGAATCAGGGTTGAAGAGAGCTCAGTACTGCCAGATCTGGCCACCTCTAAAGTGAAATGGAGGTTTACGGTGGACAAGCTGTAAATTAAGATTTTGCTCTAGGGATTTCTAAGTGTGGCATGGAGTCAATAGAGATGCAACGACATGTAAGAACTAAGAGGCGTCAGAAGAGCATGCTAGCTACCCTGCTAAAGCAGGACCAATTGGCCCAGTGCTCTGATAAATTACAAGTTGAGAGGCTAACAATGCATTCACCCAATCAGTTAATTCGCTTGTTGATTAACTTGCCTAAAGAAGTTGAATCAGTTAGCTACTACTGTAGCTAGCTTACTAGCTATTAGCTAGCTAACTGTATCCATACATATGAATCGTTAATTAATCTGGGTAATATTCACATTGCACACTATATATTGTATTTCTATGGACTATCACAAAAGAAACACACAAAAAAGAAGAAAGACAGAGTATCGTCAACCCCTCCCATTTTCTCAGGGATGGTATTTGGCACTACATCTTCTTTGAATGAAAGATAGAGTGACTTCGTTCTGTCTCTGAACTGCAGCCAGAGTACCTCCTCTCTCCTCCTATCTTCTCCTCTAGTCTACAAGCACCCTGTGACGTTCATTAGAGGAGCCCATAGGGGGTGTCCTGCTTTGGGACGGCCCATAACTCTCTGGTCCTGTGAACCCTGCAGTGGTTCCAAACTACATTGCTCCTCACCGCACCGCAGCTGGAACCAATCAACACAACTGTAGGATTCAGTTGGAGGGCTCAACACCAAGAAGGCTCATATTTAGCCATCCCCACAGGATGAGGCCAAGCTTTTACCTGGCAGGCTCTCTGATAAGATATATTGGGTATATACCGTACGTTCACAGACAATGTCCTGATGTGATTTGTGCACTTAGTTATGTACTGTGTTAAATGGGATGCTTGGCTGACGTGGAGGAAGATGGCAATAGCGGAGTCGGGGATCTCGACGAAAATGGGGCGCACATTCCTCCTCGGTGTCACCTCAGTGCGCAATGATATATATCTCCACCGTGGAAAAGCCTCTCATCTCGGTTCTCCACTCCCTTCCGCAAAGCGGTGTTTCACTCAAAAAATGATTAATTAGCTAAAGTGGGGCAGACATCAGTCTTCCCACAATTCCCTGTGCGCACAGTGGGACTGGGGGGGACTGGAGGAGGAGCTGCGGGGGGGCGGTGCGAGGATGCTAGTGAGGAAGCCAGGCACGACTAGAGTCTCCCCACTTGGAGGGGTACCACTGCATTGCATGACGACGTCCCTGCACAACACTTCACAGTCATCAGAGGAAACACCTATCTGTGCCATTAGATTACTGTAATTAGACTGCAACCCCCATCTGAATCAACCTCCTCAGTCTGTTTGTTTCTCAACCTATCTCTGAGGCCTCACCATCCTGCCTGTATTGATGGCGCTTACTGAGGCTTTACTTGGCAGCGTTTCTCATGTTAGCGCAAGAAAACAAACCGAAACTCACAACATACGAGTGTGATTGAGACTCAAGGTTTCAAAGGTTATATTGCTGGCCTGCATTCAGATTCGATGCCTCGCTATCTGATTCAATCATGGGAAAGACATGATACCAACTGATCAAACAGGATGTCCTGGTCTGGCCAGCCATCTCTATCCTCCATGGCTTTTTCTAAAAGAAGGTAACAAAGCAAAAATCCCCCCAGCTTACTTTTTAGGGGGGCCTTAGAGGATGATATATATTTTTTTTCACCTGTACTTTTGTCCATAGATAAGATCTGGTCCATTCGTGCCTGTCGGGGCTAGATTGGGACGGCCTGCTTGAGCGATGGGAGGTAGGGGATAGGGGAATGTCCAGAGCTTATCCCTCACTCTTATCAGGACAGCGTCTGCTGTCAGGGCAGAGGAACAGCCTTCCTGGTGCCACGCTAATGACGGTCCTCCACCCCCTCTGCCACAAGGTCAGGTTCCCCCCTGTTTCATCATCCTCCAGCAGGTCAGACTGACAGCTTACAGTCAGTGCCTCCTAGAAATGACAGGAGTCTGGCTTGGTATCTGCTGTGGTAGCTAAAGGTGTCCTCAGTTTAAATGGTCTGCTTTGGATCCAGATACTGTAGGTGGCAATTATCATTATTTGTTAACTGTTTAATAACACAGGAGACTATACTCAAGCCCTCTCTAGTAGTTGTTGCTTGTAATTGGCTGCCATTAAAGAAAGGCTTTCTACTATTAGGCCTGACAGCAGTGGTTTCCTGGTCCACTGCAGGCCTAGGCGGCTGCTTGTGAAGGCGGTGTGTGTCATGAGTCAGTGATGGGGGAGATAGTGTAGACGATACAGATGCTATCTGCGTGCTTGACTGCTTTTTGATGCTTTTTATGTGGTCCCATTATCTCCTGGGGCAACAGAGGCGACAAGGATGTGACATATTGGTAATCAGGGTATAACTGATATTTATGGTTTCTAACATGTATTTTTAGATGTAATTATAGGGAAATGTGCAACCGGAAACATTGACAAAATACAGGCATAAAGCAAAGATCAAATGGAGAGGTTAGAAATATAGAGGCAACGTCATATCAGCCGATTTCAAATACATGAACATGAACCATGGAATCTAGACTTCCAGGCAACATTACTTCACACAACTGGGAACAGTCTTGGGCAATTTTCAGGGTCACTTCCAAAAAGTGAGTGTTTACGCAACATTAGCAGTTTTAGCTTACTCTTTCCAAACTGTACTGCTGTTGTGATATTTTAGATGCACTTTGGCTGCCACACCGAGTATTTTAGAGAAAACCTGTGGAAATGCCAGTAAGTATGTAAATATGGAGAGGACGTTACTTAGCTTCTGATACTGTAGTCCTACTAGTTTATCACTAGCTAGCAACCAACAACCTCAGGATAATATGTCCTCCCTGTCATGACTCTATGCAGATCACAGACATCAAAGCTAGCTAAGCACCATGGGTACCTGCCTCTTATTTCTTATCCAAACAAATATGGGTCAAAGTCATAGCCTTCATACACACTCGGTCAGACCCCCATAGTGAGATCTCTGTATGAACCGACTGGGCTTTTTCCTCTTCTGCTCCCAGCTAGCTAATGTTATTACAAGCCTTGAGGTGAGGGAATACTCTACGTCTTGGTATACAGTAGCTGGGGTAACTCGTCAGAGTTTGGATTCCTGGAAGCAAAAGTTGAAAAGAATGGCAGCAAAAAAATGTTGGTTATTCGAAAGACTCCATGAAAGGGATTCGTCATAATTGAATTTCAAAATGCCTATAGTGAATAAATGGTTTATTATGAGATTTGACGCGGATGGAGGTCTGGTGGTGCAGAGTAATTGAGTTGACATTTTTAGCTTGTATTTAGTCATCCCAGGCATGGATGGAATGTTTACTTTTCTTAGGCCTTGTCTTAGGTAAGGACATCTGTATGGACTACAGTACAATCAAAGTAGTCTTTTTAACCCAACAATAGAAAGAGTAGCCCGAAGTATCTGAATGTCAAGCGCTAGTATGGGCAGGGAAACAGTTCTTCTTCCTTTGTTCAAGAACGTCCATTTTTCTCTGTGAGTTTTAAACAGCTAAGATAAGTAATGTTGGCCCACCTATATGACATCATACACATTTCCCTCTTTTTTAATTTTCACTTATTCCATACTAACAAAGCAGAGGCCGCTATTGCAATTTTACAACAAGCCCTGTCTTTCCGCTGTCTCTCAAGTGCATGGAGCAATAGAGAGTTAATGGTGACATCTGTTAGACCTTTAAAGCTTCATGGATGGCCAAAAATAAAGTTATTGAGCTGGGCCCCCTGTGTTTAAGGGAATCAGCTGGCGGACAAATGTGAGATTCCTTCTCTATTAGGCTTGTTGAGAAATCCACTTGCTGGTGAAGACAGTTTCAGGAACCCAAAACAATTGCTCTCTAGCACTGTGAATTGAAAAGCAGCTAGGTATTTGTCTTAATGGCAGATGCAACACTATGCACATACCTTATCACAACCCCCATCCCAGCTCTCAATCTCCCTCTTAGAAATGTACCCTATTCAAATCTGTTCATCTTTATCGCTCCCACGATGGGATGATGCATACCCGCCCTTCAGAAAGCTGAGCGAAATCCCTCTAGTCCCACATTACAGTGACTTGCCACGTTTGCAAAAATCAGAATTATAAATAAAATGTAATGATGCTATTATCTTCCTCTAACTTTTCCTGAGCAGCTTCTCCTCACCTTTCTATTTGAATAATGAATTATAATCACATTAGTTCTCCAGGCCCCTGCTCTGGAAAAGTAAAAAGGCTATTATCCAGTTGTCAGCTCCTGGGAGCCGTGGGGGAGATGGAGCGATGATGCTGACACACACACACACACACAAACACACACACACACACACACACACACACACACACACACACACTGGTGTGCGTATACACACACACAAACACACACACACACACACACACACACACACACACACACACACACACACACACACACACACACACACACACATGCACCATAGCACTTTCAGGCTCAGCAGAAACAGAAAATTACCAGGTAATTCAAGACCGCAATTCAGCACGGGCATGTAACGACACCAATTTATATCTGCAATATAACTATTATTGTTTTATTATTACGGTACATGATTGAGTCCTGGGTGATGATAGTGTCCATAGTTTTACAATTCTATCCTTAAAACAGCTTATTCAGACCAACATCTGAGCTTGTGTGTGTTTGTGTACATTCGTGAGAAAGATACTAGATCCCTGATTTAAAGTCAGGTATGTTATGGTTTACACATTTGGAGCTGCAATTTCATGCTATCTGAGACTGGATTTCACTCTTGCGTTGTAAGACGTTGCTAAATAGGTAATGGCCGTAAAAACGTCAGGTCAAAGGTTTGGGTTTCAGTGTAAAGTGAATGTAATAATTTAGGAATGCGGTGGCTGGATGACTGAGTGAGTTCTCCATAAAGTCTATTTTAGGGGCAGACAGTCAGTCAGACACTGCAGACAGATATCTAATCTGTCTAGATTTACATTTACAGGCTGCTTGGCGTCTGATGTCAGGATGCATGTTCACTCATGTCTAGAACATTATTAACCTCTGTTGGGAATGTAGTAGATAGAGGGCCTTGGCAATGGGCTAACACGCCACACTGCACAAAGACATGGCTTCGATATCAACTGGACCCATTTTGATTGATAGCTATTTACTATATGTATCATTTATGGGTGAATATTTGATCAAAATGTCAATATTGTGAGGATTTACAGTGAGGGAAAAAAGTATTTGATCCCCTGCTGATTTTGTACGTTTGCCCACTGACAAAGACATGATCAGTCTATAATTTTAATGGTAGGTTTATTTGAACAGTGAGAGACACAATAACAACAAATAAATCCAGAAAAACTATGTAAAAAATGTTATAAATTGATTTGCATTTTAATTAGGGAAATAAGTATTTGACCCCTCTGCAAAACATGACTTAGCAAAACCCTTGTTGGCAATCACAGAGGTCAGACGTTTCTTGTAGTTGGCCACCAGGTTTGCACACATCTCAGGAGGGATTTTGTTCCACTCCTCTTTGCAGATCTTCTCCAAGTCATTAAGGTTTCGAGGCTGACATTTGGCAACTCGAACCTTCAGCTCCCTCCACAGATTTTCTATGGGATTAAGGTCTGGAGACTGGCTAAACCACTCCAGGACCTTAATGTGCTTCTTCTTGAGCCACTCCTTTGTTGCCTTGGCCGTGTGTTTTGGGTCATTGTCATGCTGGAATACCCATCCACGACCCATTTTCAATGCCTTGGCTGAGGGAAGGAGGTTCTCACCCAAGACTTGATGGTAAATGGCCCCGTCCATCGTCCCTTTGATATGGTGAAGTTGTCCTGTCCCCTTAGCAGAAAAACACCCCCAAAGCATAATGTTTCCACCTCCATGTTTGACAGTGGGGATGGTGTTCTTGGGGTCATAGGCAGCATTCCTCCTCCTCCAAACACGGCGAGTTGAGTTGATGCCAAAGTGCTCGATTTTGGTCTCATCTGACCACAACACTTTCACCCAGTTCTCCTCTGAATCATTCAGATGTTCATTGGCAAACTTCAGACGGCCCTGTATATGTGCTTCCTTTAGCAGGGGGACCTTGCGGGCGCTGCAGGATTTCAGTCCATCACGGCGTAGTATGGTCCCAGCTGCCTTGAGATCATTGACAAGATCCTCCCGTGTAGTTCTGGGCTGATTCCTCACCGTTCTCATGATCATTGCAACTCCATGAGGTGAGATCTTGCAAGGAGCCCCAGGCCGAGGGAGATTGACAGTTATTTTGTGTTTCTTCCATTTGCGAATAATCACACCAACTGTTGTAACCCTCTCACCAAGCTGCTTGGCGATGGTCTTGTAGCCCATTCCAGCCTTGTGTAGGTCTACAATCTTGTCCCTGACATCCTTGGAGAGCTCTTTGGTCTTGGCCATGGTGGAAAGTTTGGAATCTGATTGATTGATTGCTTCTGTGGACAGGTGTCTTTTATACAGGTAACAAGCTGAGATTAGGAGCACTCCCTTTAAGAGTGTGCTCCTAATCTCAGCCCGTTACCTGTATAAAAGACACCTGGGAGCCAGAAATCTTTCTGATTGAGAGGGGGTCAAATACTTATTTCCCTCATTAAAATGCAAATCAATTTATAACATTTTTGACATGCATTTTTCTGGATTTTGTTGTTGTTATTCTGTCTCTCACTGTTCAAATAAACCTACCATTAAAATTATAGACTGATCATTTCTTTGTCAATGGGCAAACGTACAAAATCAGCAGGGGATCAAATACTTTTTTCCCTCACTGTATCTATTTAGTTTTAATATCAAAGAAAAGGTGAATAACTATATAGGAACAAATCACTATGAGTACACAGTTTTATAAAGTTTTATACAGTTGTATACAGTTCTATACAGTTTTATACAGTTTTATACAGTTTTATACACTTGTATACAGTTTTGTACAGTTTTATACAGTTGTATACCATTTTATACAGTGCTTGTATCAGTGTCAAATTGACATAATCTGGTATGTGTCAACACTAGAGGTGCTATTAGGCCAATACTAGGACATGGACTATGGGGACTGGCCATTGTCTTAGGAAGTTATACACCATCTTGTTTATTATGCATTATTATCTCCCTCGATAAAGCTGGACTGGCTTCCTTCCTCTGAGCACAACAAAGCATCTGTGCAATTCAATTGATCACAGAGTGCTGAATATCAATCAGCAAAGAACATCATGCCCAACTGACCTCTTTCCCCTTTATTTCTCACCTATTTAGGCAGCCATTGAACGGTAATATCTCAACAGCACCCCAGTGACTGTCATTACAAAGCCTGGGCCAGCCAGCCATAATTACTCCATGCAAATGCCATTTGCCTATTTATGTGGGAGACTGGGAGTGGATATCTTCTATGGCTCAGGGTTTTTATCACTACCAGCACACATCTCTCGTCGAGGAGGACCCAAGCCGCAAATAAATGCAGAAAAAAGCATCCATTTATGTCGCTTTTTTGGCTTGTCTTATACATACTCACATACAGAAGAGTGTGAGGACGTGCGCGCCACACACACACACACACACACACACACACACACACACACACACACACACACACGAAGTGTCGTCTCACAGAGCGAACCTGCATTTCTCTGACATATCCCCGTGACATAGGTTATGTTTGCCAGCTGGTGGGAACAGGTGTACCAGTGAGTTTGCCATCAAATGGCAACGTGCACTTGGCTGCCAACCAAAGTGCTCGATTGGAAAAGCTGTTCTCTTGGTGCCTGGTGCTCCTCCAGTCCTTCAATGTGATTGGCTGCTGACACAGTGAGCAGGTTCAGGGGATATGTGCTGGTGTCATCCGCTACAGTACCTCCTCCTTGCTCTCCCAAGTGACACTTTGTCTGGGGCTGGTTCTGCTGCCATGCTTGGCCAGGCAAACATGCTGCTGTAGAGAGAACCCTGATAGAGAGATGGAGGAGGTAAAGACGCATGAACAAAATGGTGGAGGAAGACAGAAAAGCCAGTTTGAGTTGTTTGATGTTTCATCAAAGAACTACATTGGATCCAACTGACCAATAGTATTCTACACTATTTACTCCTATGCATATCCCCCATGTAGACTACTGAGGGAGCTGTTCTTCTTTTTTATTTTTTATTTTTTCTTCGTCTCACCTTTCACAAATAAGCAACTTAGGCATACTAGAAACTAGGTACAATATTCTATAAGAAGACTGCAACAAAAAAGCCTATCTATAGTCTGAGCCACCTGGCTGCAAAGCTTCCTGCAAAGTGTCCCTGAGAGCTAGATAATTGTACACTACCTTCCGGTTATTATACCAACAAGCCGTCACAAACAGTAGTAGTAACGGATGATGAATGGCAAATGTTAGTGTGAGGGAAATTAATTTTTTTAGGGGGAGGTTCGCTTGTTGTCTGGCACATGTTCCAGCGCCAAAGCTATCTATTTAGAATGGGTTTGGGAATTGATTGATTTCACCGGAGAGCTCTGTGCTGCGCTGTGGCTAAGGAGAGGGCCTAGCCAGAGAGAGAATCAATTAATCAGAATGAGAGAGCCATTGATGAGCTGACTGGCAGGTCCCAGTGTTTCCCTGTGGATGAGGGATGAGGGCTATTATGGGGACATCTCAGCTGTGTTATTCCTCCAGTCATGGGGCTTCCTTCTCTCACATTAATAGGGATGTTCAGCCTTCCTCTATATTGTCTGCTCAGAGAGGGCTATTTAGGTAGGAGGATACATGGACATTAAATGTAGCCACTTGAGCACATAAGTGCCTTTAATCAACATTTTTATTTAGTAACACAAGTGCTTTTGAATCGTTAGAGCATTGTATCATTAGAAGTGCAGCAGAACATGGGACATTACAATCATTTTACATCATTTAGCAGACACTCTTATCCAGAGCAACTTACAGGAGCAGTTAGGGTTAAGTGCCTTGCTCAAGGGCACATCGGTAGATTTTCCACCTAGTCGGCTCGGGGATTCAAACCAGTGACTTTCGGTTACTGGCCCAATGCTCTTAACCACTAGTCTACCTGCAGCCCTAATTGTATAATGTAACATTTTAGCAAGAGAACTATCTATTTGCCTTTTTAGGTTTAAATATATGGCTTAGTATCATATTTGACCTAATTGTATGAAAATCTAAATATACTTTTGCATATGGCAGTTTAAATCGGTCTGGTTCAGGGGCCCGCTGGACTCATCAGTATTGATGTTGTCCGATGAGAAATGGTCAACAACACGAACAAAGATTCCACATAATTCTGGGATCATGAGAAACTACTCTTTCTTCCTTCATGTCACATCTGTAGTGTCCAAACCGTTTCTATCCGCTCCCCCAGGTCTGATCAGAGAGGGCAGGAAATGACCTCATTCCTGACCCCAGGAAGACCTTAAAAGAGAAAACGAGAGTTCATTGAGACAAGACTGCACGCATGGGTGTGTTTGGATTGGCCTCTTTTAGAGTCAGTGGTCTGGTCATCTTAAGGCTGATGACATCTACTGCACTAAATACTTTCACTTTCACAATCTTTCACTTTTTATCTAAACAAATCTTAAGATACAATAATACAAACCTGACTTCTGTGTTGATATTTTTTCTTGTTTGCTGATAATTCATTTGTTTGACTTTGTGTAAGTGAGAAAAGCTATGGATTTTTATTTTTTATTTTTTTACAGTATTCATACAAACAAACGACAGACTTCCCCATCAACCAACACTGCTAATTCACTCCTGATCTACATTGGCCACACTGTTTCCTGCCCTCCGATTGGTCAGACCAACTATACGACAGCTCCAGACTGGGCGTGTCTCCACTGTCCAATGGCCATCTCCGCTCATTCATTTGTCGATAATGATTTTGGAACACGGCGGCTAATAGGGCATTATGGGATATTATGGGATAGCGCAGGCGTCCCCTGACACCTGATTTATGTCACGCGCGATGACATCAGCGAGATCATCGCCACCGAGAGGGGCCCTGATAAAAGAACACTTAGATTGGAGCGAGCAGGATGATGAACGAGCCACAATTCTTACCTACTCATCTCATTACACCGCCGAGGCTCCAGCTCCGGCCATTTAGCTAATGTAGCGAGTCATTGTGTGCCCAGGGACTATGTGTGCAAGCAGGTTGGACATTTCAAATGAATGACACCACCCTAACTATATGAGCTGGAGGTTGACCCTGCATAATACGAACATATAGGATTAACCTTGCCTGTCAGAGGGGGCTATTGTTGTCCAGATGCAGTTGGCAGTATGGAGAAAGGCATGGCTGAAAATAGATATTTATAAGACCCATATAGCCGTGCTATTCGTGAATTATATTTTCACATGGGTCGGGATAAGCCCTGTATTAGGATTAAAGGATTTCGAATGGTGAGACTTTAATAAATCGTATTAAAGTCTGGATAGGGATAGTCGTTGGGAGAAAGCAGACGTCTTGGTGAATGGAAAGGATGACAAAAAAAAGAGGTGAATTTGATGGCTGAGGTTGCTGTGATGGAGATGAAGAGAGAGGTGAAGAGGTGGAAGTGTTGAGTAGACAGCTCTGTAAAGACGATGGCTTCTTCTCAATAGTCTAAAGTGGCTTCCTCTCCTTGTCTCATTCACTCTTCTGCTTCCAGAGGATGCTGTGGCAGAGATGGAGAGTTGAGGATGAGGTGTTGAGTGGAGTGTATCTGTAAAGACAATGTGCCTGGGATTACAGAATGTCACTGTATGAAAGACAGGAAGAACAATTCTACATTGAGGAAACCCACCAAGAAAAACCATCAGAGCCAGTCGACAGCATTAAACAATGAATAACAATAGTAAAAACAGGGAAATCATTGATACTGCATTTAGAGAGTAAACCCTGGACATTTCTTCAATTGTATTATTCACTGATTGTGTGAATAAGGTTAAGTAACATAAACATCAGTGAATCAGCAGTGAAACAACCCTCACTAACTTAGAATCAGCAATCAAATCTGACCCTATATCAGGGATCATCAACTAGATTCAGCCCCGGGGCGATTTTTTCTTGAGCGGATGGTCATGGGGCCAGAACATAATTACAAATAATTTGCAGACTGCAAATTGACCCCAAGAAGCCTAAACAGATGACTAAAACATAATCATTTCAAACCTTGCTTACATTTGTATACGATCATGTGTCTCTCTATTATGCGTGGGAATACTTGGGAACAGATTTTCGAAATTAAAATAACTTGGAGCTGATTTCCTGGTGTTTTTATATCCAACAATGAACATTTTAAAATATTTTTTTATTTTTTGCTCAGAAAAGCCAAATAAAACCACCCGTAGGCCAAATTCGGCCCGTGGGCCACCAGTTGGGGAACCCTGCCCTATACCCTTCCTATGATTTCCCCATTTGGGTGACCCTATATTCATTAAAGGGGGATTTCAGCACATTACAGAGGAAGAAGAGCCCCTTAGGGACTGCGTTTGCTCTTCGGGCCCCTGCCTATAATTCTGTCAGACGGGGGCCTGATAGGCCGAGAGGGGAGGGAGGGGAGGGCCCAGTCACCCAGGTTTTATTAGTGACACCAGCTGCGCTCCTCTTTTCTCTATAAAAGGTAATTACAGCCAGTGGTAACAAGCTAATTGATTGCTAATTAGATAAATCAGCCCCTCTAAGTGCTGTCACGACGTGACGGATGGTGACAGGAGTCATGTGACCTAAACAGGAGGTGACGGGCTTGGAGGAGGGTGTGTGGGGGGTGGTGTTGGGGGGGCGGGGGTGTAGGTGTGCTGAGGTGAAGGCTCGAGGTGAAGGCTTGAGAGGGGCAGACATGGCTGTGTTCCCTGAGTGACAATGTACGTCAATTGCAATTGGGGGTGGCTGCGGCAAAAGTCTGAGCAAACATGATTGATTCAATGACGATTGTCGGAGAAGGAAATTAGAATTGAATGGAGAGCTCCCCAGCCTGCTGGTGACTCCCTGAGCGCACGGCTCACCACAGACATTCACATGCAAATGAGGCCCAGACTGTGCCTCTCGCTTCAGACCTAAAAGAGAGCAGCCCACAGCAGAAGGCTGGAGGGAAGTAGGGAGGAGAGGAGGGAGGGAGGGAGGGAGGGAGGGAGGGAGGGAGGGAGGGTTTGGGAGGTGAAGAATAGACGCTTGATCCGTGACAAGGGAAAATACATAAAAATCGACATTTCTCTTTTAAAAGATTGTTCCTGAATATGAGGAATCATAGATTTCCACCTACATCTGAGAGGAAGAATATACTGTCTGTATAACTACCGTTGGTTGAAAAATGCCACGTTGGAAATGTCACACATACTATAGGTCTGCTGAGTCATTGACCCTTCAACCCTGATACGCCCCAAAATGTGTCTATAATGTGTCCAGTTCAAAGCACTCGATTACATTTCATTAGCGTTTCCTCTCAGAATCACATGGGCCGTAACATAATTTATAGATAAACCCACAAAATATATATCTGTAGATTGATAACTGTAAGTCACTCTGGATATGACTGTCTGCTAAATGACTAAAATTAAAACTAAAATGAAATAACATTTGCATAAATCCTAATATCTTCATTTTGTGATTATGCTGTAATTAATGTGGCAATAGGATGGGATATCACATCTCCTAGGAACATGCAAGTGGAAAATACATCTGACAATATATTCTACCATTGACTGTTGGATGTATTGGACTCTTCTTTTTGGAGATTCATTGGCAAAAGAGATCCAAGCCACCATGCTGCCAGTATTTAATCCTGCTCATTATGCGGAGATGTTTGAGCTGTTGCTATAGCAACAGAGGGCATTGTTTGAAAGTAGGCCTGGTTCCCTGTATCCCTACCCCAAACCAACCAATGAAACGAAGAGCAAAGAAAACCGATCACTTCTATATTATCATCAACTAACTTTAGCAATATATTTAGAGAAATGGAAATACAAATATGATATTTTATACCATTGACCATTTCTCCAAACAAATAATAGATGACAGACTGCCTATGCTCCCTTTGTGGTCAATGCGATGATTTTTGAACCAGTTACCGTCACTAATTGGGGGTGTCACTTAACCCTGTTCATTCCCTCTCCCCCACTAGTCATCACCACGCTTGGCTTCCATCCAAAAAACGTCCCTGTGCACAAGAGGTCCTGTTTATAGGGGATCTAATTGCATGTCAAAGAGGAGGAAGAATGGCTTCCAAAAATACCGCTATCATCATAAAATTATTTTTGTGTCTCACAAATATCACATTTTATGTAATATGCCAACCGCACGAGACAGAGAGAGACCGACACAGACAGACAGACAGACAGAATGGATAAGTGAGCGAGCGATTGAGAGGAAGAGTGAGAGAGAGAGAGAGAGAGAGAGAGAGAGAGAGAGAGAGAGAGAGAGAGAGAGAGAGAGAGAGAGAGAGAGAGAGAGAGAGAGAGAGAGAGAGAGAGAGAGAGAGAGAGAGAGAGAGAGAGAGAGAGAGAGAGATTCTGCTGGGTGGGTTGGAGTGCTGAGTGCTGGGAGCCTACATTAGCATGAAACTAACTCTGATTAGCGTGTAGTGACATAGCCCATGCAGCAATGATAAAGCCCTGGTAAAAATATGTCCCTCTCTACTACTGCTACTGCTGCGACACTCAAGCTTACGATAGCCAGGGGCCCCATGCCTTTAGCTGTGGACCATCCATGGGGCCACTGCACCTCTCCCTCTAGGCCTCTAGCTCATACATGGGAAATGCAGGAGCTAGAGAGGCTATTGAGTTACATCCCTGCTGGCATGCGACATGCCCATTCTACGCATGCTGCCGGCGGCGCAGTGGGTGGCACGGACCAGGCCAGGCTGTGCAGTTGTTTGCCGGTTTACGACACGCGGGTCAAAGGTTTATTGGAATGAACTAGTTAGTGCACGCCTAAAATAGGGGCCTGAACCCGTCCCCTCCCACGTACCCTTCCAACGTACCCTTCCCCCACCCCCCACCTGCCTGAGAGTTGAAGATAGGATAAGACAGCGGGGGCTGGCGGTCAGTACTCACGTTCTCTCTGATGAAAGCTTGGTGTTCTGTGTAAATCCCAGCCCATTTGTATCCTGGCCCTCATGTTTGTGTTTGTTTCACCCTATGTGGCAAGCAGACATCCTGTTACACCAGTGGGAAGGTGGCCTATTGGTTTAAATCCATAAAGCACCTGTCTATTTCAATTTACAGGTACTGATATGGCAGCTCGTTGTCATTTTCAAGAGGTTATAACCTGAGTGATAATATCACGTTTTATTGTCTCTAGTAGGCCGGTCTGTCAGTCCTGGTGTGTAACAGTAGATAGGATCTTTTATGTGTTGTCCACAGTCTCTTAGGGCTTGCCTTGGCCAATGAGCGTCAAAGCTCAAAGACCACAGACATGGCTGTAGATCACTACAGATCCCATGATCCTTCTCTTTCCCCCTTTTCTTCTCTTTTTTAGAGAAGAGACACTGTGTGGAACATCGCTGTCTAGACACCTCTCATGAAAGGAGAGGAGCCCGAAACGTCCGAGACTTCCTCCTCATCATTGTTTGATATCCCTGGACCTTTCTTTCCCTCTGTCTGGCCTCTATTGTGGGGGAACAATATGCTGCCACTGTCGCTTCCTAAACATGTAGGGGTGTTACAATTCCCTGCGATCGCCACCAACAGGGGGGCCACCCCAAAACCGGTCATGCCAATCAGGGAAGAGTTCAAACGCCAGGGAATACCCCCACCACCACCCGGGAACGCCGGGAACGCTTCACTCCAGTGAGCACGGAAACATCCCGAGAAGTGTCAGTCAAAACACAAGGCAACCAGGGTCAAGTTTCTGGGAAAACAGCCGTTCCACGCAGGGAGCCGCACTACGAGCCAAGACTGATCTATACACATAGACATACTACAGCTATACTGTTTTCATTCATGATTTTGTTTAGGAGCCAAATGTCCATACATGTCTCAACAATGACAATCCCTAACTCATTTTGGGGGTTAATTGTCACGTTGATGATGATGAGACTAAACTTTTCATATAAACGTTGCTAGCTACTTTTGGTTTTTTTTGGCCAAGTGTGTGTGTTTATGTTGGGATAGGGTGTCACATCTGCACATTTAGCGGTTCCATTGATGACGGTGTCTCTGTCTCACACACACACACACACACACACACACACACACACACACACACACACACACACACACACACACACACACACACACACACACACACACACACACACACACACACACACACACACACACACACACCCCGTTCCATTCCATTCCATCCCATCCCTGTGCCCCAGCGTTCTCCCTGCTTATCATTCACTGGCTACATCTCCACCCCACACAGGAGGAGAGGAGAGCCCTGCACAAGCGTTAATGTATTCAGCCGGCGCTCAAGGCCTCCATTACAATGAGCACCCAGACAATAAAACGTGCACAATGAAAATGTTAATTTCCCTTATTATCATCCCCTTAATTATTTGTTGTGACTGATAATTGCATTCAGCGCATTTGATATCAGCAATAACCTTCTGCCTAGCGTTGTCTAAGGGGCTTGTTGAGAGTCGCTCCCCAGGCACGCACACCCTTTTATTAAGACAAAGGCGAGCCGGCGCACACATAACCTTTCTGACGCTGCCTCCTTGCCTCCCCCAGTCGCACCCATAAAAGGAATAAATATTATAGATTAATTAATCCACTCTGATTATAATTTAATCATCCTTTGCGTCTCGGGGTCGTGAAAGACTTCTCTTACAGTATATTGTTATTATCCCACTTTGTACAGGGAGGAGATTGAGGCGGATTATGCTTCGCCCTGGGTGAGGTGTTTGGTGCAGCTTCTTCGGTCTCATTAATTAGCAGTAGAGCTGTACGACATTACTACATGGCTCAGAGTGTGTCACAAACACACATCGCCTGCCGCTGTTTTGGGAAGTAAGCAAACATAAATTATTATTATTATTATTTTCATATGGTTTTAATTAGTTTTGCCTATCTGATTCCTTTGAGATATGCTTGTGGATCATTTTCAGCTTTTTCAAATTGTTTTGACTCGCAATATGTTAGTTGTGCAGCTATTGTACCGATAATATTGGTGCTAAACAGGATCCATGGAGAAGTATTTATAATGTCTTGTGATTGTTATATTGCTAATTGCTATTAACAGTAAGGACTGTTCAGTGATTTAGCTAACCTAGCCTACCATTTACAAATAACGCATCAATGTCAACTCTAATATACATATGGTTTACACAAAACATTTCTCAAACATAATCTCAATAACATAAGATGTGCCTAGGCCCTAGGCATTAGGATCTATACTATTCCTTTCAAATGGATTGAGACATGAGGTACAGTTTGTAATGATTTGCATTAAATGAAAATGTGTTGTCTTGCAGTCTAAAGGAAAGTGTCTAAAATTGACACTTTTGGGGAGCCGCTGTGATGTAGACGAGCTAATATGTTGCACAGCACAAAAGCCTTAACCGTGCTGACTGAAGAGGAGCTTAGGTTTTAATAGCATGAAAATGAGTGAATTGAGAGAGAGAGAGAGAGAGAGAGAGAGAGAGAGAGAGAGAGAGAGAGAGAGAGAGAGAGAGAGAGAGAGAGAGAGAGAGAGAGAGAGAGAGAGAGAGAGAGAGAGAGAGAGAGAGAGAGAGAGAGAGAGAGAGAGAGAGAGAGAGAGAGAGAGAGAGAGAGAGATAAAGGGAGAGAGAGAGAGAGAGATAAAGGGAGAGAGAGAGAGAGAGATAAAGGGAGAGAGAGAGAGAGAGAGAGAGAGAGAGAGAGAGAGGGAGGCCAAGTGTCAACAAACGAGCGAGTGAAACACATGGGAGGAAACCTGAGTAGCTCACCAGTCAAAACATCAATTTCAGATCTATCTATCATATGGCTGAGAGCCTTTAGTCCCAGATAGCACACAACTATATCTGTGTATGGTGATTAATCTGCTGTAGGAGCATTATTATTTATATTTATGTTTGTTCTGTTTTAGAAGTTTACAGATATTACTGCTATTGAAGTTGTACATACTGCATAACCTATATGTCAATCTGGATAATAAGAAGATGTTTGATGGGATAGGATAACTATCTTCAACCAGGCCATGTGACATACATTTCTCACTGTTGCATCCGTGAGCACTTCAGACATGTAGATATCTCATCTCCTATCTCAAGGGCCATAAGTCAGTGGTGATGAGACATGTACAGGGCCCCAGCAGAGACTAATGGCTAAATGTAATAGCAAAACCCCTCTATTGCAAATAGCCTATGCAGTACGTGTCTGTGCATGTCTGTGCAAGTGTTAGCATGAATGAGAGTGTGTATACATGCGTGAGTGAGTACTTACATACATTATCTTTAGTCATTTAGTAGACGATCTTATCCAGAGCGACTGCATACATTTCTATACATACAGTACACACAGGTGTGTGTGTATGTGTGTGTGTGTGTGTGTGTGTGTGTGTGTGTGTGTGTGTGTGTGTCTGTGTGTGTGTGCATGCGAGCGTGCGTGCGTGTGATTCCGTGTATATTTGTGTCTGCCCAACCCATGTGTAAGTACAGATGTAGGATATTAATTTGATCACCCTGTTGGAGGAGAACTTTCCTGCAATGCAAGAAATGCACTGTTGGAGCTAGGAACACAAGCATTTCGCTACACCTGCAATAACATCTGATAAATATGTGTATGTGACCAATATCATTTTATTTGATTTTATTTGAAACGTGTAGTGTATTTGAAGTTTTAAAAGGTTTCTGAAGTTTGTAATTTTCACTTCGAACAATTTTTTTTAATCAACCCCTACAAAAATGTCCATTAATTATAATCCACATAATAATTCACATTTCCTGTTACTTCAAGATTATTTTCATGCTGTAGAAAACTGGCTCAAATTAAGATCCTACATCTGTATGTAGTATGTACTGTATCTGTATGGGTCTGTGCAAGTGTTAAGGCGTCCACATGCTTCCCATCCGAAACAGTTCGGAACAGTTTGTGCATATATTATGACGACGTTGAAGTTTTTGTTCATTTCGGCTGTTTCTGCACAAAACGTTATTTCTTGAGGCAAGCCGAAGTCGGTAGCCGAAGTCTACGCCCCTTCATCTGTGATTGGTCAACAGTAAGGATTCTTCAATGAAGTGTTTGTGTCACGATCGTCATACATAGAGGAGGACCAAGGCGCAGCGTTGAAGGTGAACATATCTTTTTATTTCTGATCAAAACGATAACGTGACGTCTACAGTTTCACACAAACCGAAATGAACAAGAAACCACAAACACAACGTGAAAGACAGATAGTTAAATATGGCTCCCAATCAGAGACAACGAGCCAACAGCTGACACTCGTTACCTCTGATTGGGAGTCACTCAAACAAAGAAATACAATAACCTAGACCCACAACAAAACATAGAAACTAACACCCTGGCTCAACATACGAGAGTCCCCCGAGCCAGGGCGTGACAGTACCCCCCCCTAAAGGCGCGGACTCCGACCGCGCCAACGAAACACAACAGGGGAGGGACTGGGTGGGCACTCCGCCTAGGCGGCGGATCCGGCTCCAGTGGAACAGGCACGTGCCGTGCCGGACCGACGACGCACACCACTGGCTTGGTGTGGGGAACAGGCACGGGCCGTGCTGCACTGACGACGCACACCACTGGCTTGGTGTGGGGGGCAGGAGCGGGCCGGACAGGGCTGACGAAACGCCCCACAGACTTGGTGCTGGGAGCAGGAATGGGCCGGACCGGGCTGGCGACGCGCACCACCGACCTGGCGCGGAGAGCAGGAACGGGCAGAGCCGGGCTGACGAGACGCACCACAGGCTTGATGCGGGGAGCAGGAATGGGCCGGACTGGGCTGGCGACGCGCACCACAGACCTGGTGCGGGGAGCAGGAACGGGCAGAGCCGGGCTGACGAGACGCACCACAGGCTTGATGCAGGGAGCAGGAATGGGCCGGACTGGGCTGGCGACGCGCACCACAGACCTGGTGCGGGGAGCAGGAACGGGCAGAGCCGGGCTGACGAGACGCACCACAGACTTGATGCGGGGAGCAGGAATGGGCCGGACTGGGCTGGCGACGCGCACCGCAGGTTCGGTGCGGGGAGCAGGAATAGACCGGACCGTACTGGGGACACACACCACTGGCTCTACACCGGGATCTGGAACGGGCCGGACCGGACTGGCAACACACGCCAGTACCTCTCGCCGTGCCTCTACTTCCTCCATCCCCTCTTCGACCAGTGGCCCCCGTAACCCGGCGGCCTTCTCCGGCAACCCACTGGGCCGCTCTATCGCGGCCTCCTGCTGGTCCGACGTCGTGAGCCCCCCCCTAAAAATTTTCGGGGCGTCTCTCCTACCCGTGGACCAGGTCTCCATGTCCCTCGCCAGCCTCTCGCCCTTCTGCCATAATGTCAAGCCCTTGTCTTCCTCCCTCGGCTTGACCCAGTCCAGGAGGCGAAGGAGATCTGTGAGGGATCTCCCTGGCGATGGCTCCTGGACACGCTGCTTGGTCCCATCTTGGTGGTTTCTTCTGTCACGATCGTCATACATAGAGGAGGACCAAGGCGCAGCGTTGAAGGTGAACATATCTTTTTATTTCTGATCAAAACGATAACGTGACGTCTACAGTTTCACACAAACCGAAATGAACAAGAAACCACAAACACAACGTGAAAGACAGATAGTTAAATATGGCTCCCAATCAGAGACAACGAGCCAACAGCTGACACTCGTTACCTCTGATTGGGAGTCACTCAAACAAAGAAATACAATAACCTAGACCCACAACAAAACATAGAAACTAACACCCTGGCTCAACATACGAGAGTCCCCCGAGCCAGGGCGTGACAGTTTGTTGTCATTCAAATTGTTTTCATGCAAAACGTCAAAATTTATGACAGATTTCTTGAGTTATTTTAGATTAAATCTGACTATTTTGAGGAAGTGCATACTGGCTACAGTGTCTCAAGATGGACAAACAGTACTATTGAAACTTTTTTCAAGCAAAGGTCTTTTAAGGGATTATGCGAGCACACTCGAGCCTAGCCTAGCCGAGTTCGTCTAAGCACCAGCATGTTGACGCCTTTAGCATGAATGAGAGTGTGTTTACATGTGTGCATGCATGCGTGAGTACTTACATACAGTGCATTCGTAAAGTATTCAGACCCATTGACTTTTCCACATTTTGTTACATTACAGCCTTATTCTAAAATGGATTAAATTGTCCCCCCCCCCCCTCATCAATCTACACACAATACCCCATAATGACAAAGCAAAAACTGTTTTTTAGATATTTTAGCAATAAAACTGAAATATCACAATTACATAAGTATTCAGACACTTTACTCAGTACTTTGTTGAAGCACCTTTGGCAGTGATTACAGCCTTGAGTCTTCTTGGGTATGACGCTACAAGCTTGGCACACCTGTATTTGGGGAGTTTCTCCCATTCTTCTCTGCAGATCCTCTCAAGCTCGGTCATGTTGGATGGGGAGTGTTGCTGCACAGCTATTTTCAGGTCTCTCCAGAGATGTTTGATCGGGTTCAAGTCCTGGCTCTGGCTGGGCCGCTCAAGTACATTCAGAGACTTGTCCCGAAGCCACTCATGCGTTGTCTTGGCTGTGTGCTTAGGATTGTTGTCATGTTGGAAGGTGAACCTTCGCCCCAGTCTGAGGTCCTGAGCGCTCTGGGGCAGGTTTTCATCAAGGATCTCTCTGTACTTTGCTCCGTTCATCTTTCCTTCGATCCTGACTAGTCTCCCATTCCCTGCCGCTGAAAAACATCCCCACAGCATGATGCTGCCATCACCATGCTTCACCGTAGGGATGGTGCCAGGTTTCCTCCAAATGTGACGCTTGGCATTCAGGCCAAAGAGTTCAATCTTGGTTTCATCAGACCATAGAATCTTGTTACTCATGGTCTGAGAGTCATTTAGGTGCCTTTTGGCAAACTCCAAGCGGGCTGTCATGTGTCTTTTACTGAGGAGTGGCTTCCGTCTGGCCACTCTACCATAAAGGCCTGATTGGTGGAGTGCTGCAGAGTTGGTTGTCCTTCTGGAAGGTGCTCCCGTCTCCACAGAGGAACTCTGGAGCTCTGTCAGAGTGACCATCGGGTGCTTGGTCACCTCCCTGCCAAGGCCCTTCTCCGCCGATTGCTCAGTTTGGCTGGGCGGCCAGCTCTAGGAAGAGTCTTGGTGGTCCCAAACTTCTTCCATTTAAGAATTATGTTCTTGGGGACCGTCAATGCTGCAGAAAAGTTTTGGTACTATTCCCCAGATTTGTGCCTCTCCACAACTGTAAGGGTTGGTGTGAGGTGTGACCCAGGTGCAGTACAGGATATACAATATGCAGAGATGGTGAAACAAGGATCTTTACTCATGGTCCCGAAGCCAAAATACAAAATAACAGACGTATCACGATAAAAGAAAGGCGGAGCAAATAAGTCTCCAAAAACCGTCTGACAGCCAAAATACGAAATAGACTGAAACAAATAACAAAACAGCGAAAACACTTCTCAAGTACCTGTACATAGATCTCTGATCAGACACTGAGTAGTACTGCTGGACATAGAGAAACTAGCAAAGAAAACTGAGCAAGGGAACACAGGGAAGTGAGGGCATAAATACACAGGTGAACCGATAGACACAGGTGACACCAATAGGAAGATGATTAGTCCTAACTGTGAATGAGGAGGTGCCTAAGGTTGTCGGAGGATGACACGTAGTAGGTCGCTCCGGAACTGCGACCCCCTCCTGTAACACACAATCCTGTCTCGGAGCTCTACGGACAATTCCTTTGACCTCATGGCTTGGTTTTTGCTCTGACATGCACTGCCAACTGTGGGACCTTATGTAGACAGGTGTGTGACTTTCCAAATTATGTCCAATCAATTGAATTACCAATCAAGTTCTAGAAACATCTCAAGGATGATCAATTTTAACAGGATGCACTTGAGCTCAATTTTGAGTCTCATAGCAAAGGGTTTATACTTATGTAAATAAGGTATTTATTTTATTTTTCATTAGCAAACATTTCTACAGACCTGTTTTCACTTTGTCATTATGGGGTATTGTCAAATCAAATCAAATCAAATTTTATTGGCCACATGCGCCGAATACAACAGGTGCAGACATTACAGTAAAATGCTTTCTTAACCAACAGTGCATTTATTTTTAATAAAAAAGTAAAATAAAACAACAACAAAAAAAAGTGTTGAGAAAAAAGAGCAGATGTAAAATAAAATAACAGTAGGGAGGCTATATATACAGGGGGGTACCGGTGCAGAGTCAATGTGCGGGGGCACCGGCTAGTTGAGGTAGTTGAAGTAATATGTACATGTGGGTAGAGTTAAAGTGACTATGCATACATCATTAACAGAGTAGCAGCAGCGTAAAAAGATGGGGTGGAGGGGCAGTGCAAATAGTCCAGGTAGCCATGATTAGCTGTTCAGGAGTCTTATGGCTTGGGGGTAGAAGCTGTTGAGAAGTCTTTTGGACCTAGACTTGGCACTCCGGTACCGCTTGCCGTGCGGTAGCAGAGAGAACAGTCTATGACTAGGGTGGCTGGAGTCTTTGACAATTTTTAGGGCCTTCCTCTGACACCGCCTGGTATAGAGGTCCTGGATGGCAAGAAGCTTGGCCCCAGTGATGTACTGGGCCGTACGCACTACCCTCTGTAGTGCCTTGCGGTCGGAGGCCAAGCAGTTGCCATGCCAGGCGGTGATGCAACCAGTCAGGATGCTCTTGATGGTGCAGCTGTAGAATTTTTTGAGGATCTGAGGACCCATGCCAAATCTTTTCAGTCTCCTGAGGGGGAATAGGCTTTGTCGTGCCCTCTTCACGACTGTGGTGTGTTTGGACCATGATAGTTCGTTGGTGATGTGGACACCAAGGAACTTGAAGCTCTCAACCTGTTCCACTACAGCCCCGTCGATGAGAATGGGGGCGTGCTCAGTCCTCTTTTTTTTCCTGTAGTCCACAATCATCTACTTTGTCTTGGTCACGTTGAGGGAAAAGTTGTTATCCTTGCACCACACGGCCAGGTCTCTGAACTCCCTATAGGCTGTCTCATCGTTGTCTGTGATCAGGCCTACCACTGTTGTGTCGTCGGCAAACTTAATGATGGTGTTGGAGTCGTGCCTGGCCATGCAGTCATGGGTGAACAGGGAGTACAGGAGGGGACTGAGCACGCACCCCTGAGGGGCCCCCGTGTTGAGGATCAGTGTGGCAGATGTGTTGTTACCTACCCTTACCACCTGGGGGCGGCCCGTCAGGAAGTCCAGGATCCAGTTGCAGAGGGAGGTGTTTAGTCCCAGGATCCTTAGCTTGGTGATGAGCTTTGAGGGCACTATGGTGTTGAATGCTGAGCTGTAGTCAATGAACAGCATTCTCACGTAGGTGTTCCTCTTGTCCAGGTGGGAAATGGCAGTGTGGAGTGCAATAGAGATTGCATCATCTGTGGATCTGTTGGGGCGGTATGCAAATTGGATTGGGTCTAGGGTTTCTGGGATAATTGTGTTGATGTGAGCCATGACCAGCCTTTCAAAGCACTTCATGGCTACAGACGTCAGTGCTACTGGTCGGTAGTCATTTAGGCAGGTTATCTTAGAGTCCTTGGGCACGGGGACTATGGTGGTCTGCTTGAAACATGTTGGTATTACAGACTCAGTCAGGGACATGTTGAAAATGTCAGTGAAGAAACTTGCCAGTTGGTCAGCACATGCTCGGAGTACACATCCTGGTAATTTGTCTGGCCCTGCGGCCTTGTGAATGTTGACCTGCTTAAAAGTCTTACTCACATTGGCTACGGAGAGCGTGATCACATAGTCATCCGGAACAGCTGGTGCTCTCATGCATGCTTCAGTGTTGCTTGCCTCGAAGCGAGTATAGAAGTGGTTTAGCTCATCTGGAAGTCTTGTGTCACTGGGCAGCTCGTGGCTGTGCTTCCCTTTGTAGTCTGTAATAGTTTTCAAGCCCTGCCACATCCGACGAGCGTCAGAGCCAGTGTAGTACGATTCAATCTTAGTCCTGTATTGACTCTTTGCCTGTTTGATGGTTCGTCGGAGGGCATAGCGGGATTTCTTATAAGCGTCCGGGTTAGGTCCCGCTCCTTGAAAGCGGCAGCTCTACCCTTTAGCTCAGTGAGGATGTTTCCTGTAATCCATGGCTTCTGGTTGGGGTATGTACGTACGGTCACTGTGGGGACGACATCATCGATGCACTTATTGATGAAGCCAGTGACTGATGTGGTGTACTCCTCAATGCTATCTGAAGAATCCCGGAACATGTTCCAGTCTGTGCTAGCAAAACAGTCATGTAGCTTAGCATCTGCGTCATCTGACCACTTTTTTATTAACCGAGTCACTGGTGCTTCCTGCTTTAGTTTTTGCTTATAAGCAGGAATCAGGAGGATATAGTTATGGTCAGGTTTGCCAAATGGAGGGCGAGGGAGAGCATCTGTAGATTGATGTGGGGAAAAAAACAATTTAATCAATTTTAGAATAAGGCTGTAACGTAACAAAATGTGGAAGAAGTCAAGGGGTCTGACTACTTTCCGAAGGCACTGTATGCCCATGTGTGTATTTGTTTGACTGCCCAACCCACATGTAAGTAAAGGGCCTAACTTCATCCACACTCCCTCTTCTCCCCTCTGCCCAGCTGGTGTGTCTTCTGGTGTGGTGTGTGGCCCACCACGGTCTGAGAGTAACACACATTCCAACCTGCAGCCCTGTGATCCACCACAGGGGTCATTTAAACTGGCTCTTACAGGTGCAGCATGCAAGGTGTCCTTCTCCCTCTCCCCTCTCCCCTCTCCCCTCCACCCATACATCAACACATGTCATGTTGCTAGGCAACATATCGCCCCCGCATTCCCTGCATTTCTCCTTCTCTTCCCTTTTTCCATGTTACTGCTGCTGGTGTCCATCCACCATCCACTAGCCAGGCAAGGCCTGCAGTTGCTAAGCCCTCCAACTCACCACCTCACAGCCGTCCATTTTTTCCAGCCCTCCAACCCTTCCAGCCCTCCAACTCTCCACCCCCCAGCCTCCAACCCTTCCACCCTTCCAACCCTTCCAGCCCTCCAACCCTTCTAGCTCTCCAACCCTCCACCCCCTAGCCCTCCAACCATTCCAGCTCTCCAACCCTCCACCCCCTAGCCCTCCAAACGTCCACCCCCCCATCTCTCTGACCCTTCCAGCTCTCTGGCCTGATTGCTTTCCCTACCTCCCACAGACGTGACAAGTGGCAGGGCCATTGGGGACCATTTAAACCTTAGTGTGTGACCCCACTGCAGGAGGACTCCCCTGACCTCTGCCCCCTGACCTCAGAGGCACCTGCACTGGCTGACTGCACTTGGAACAAGGTCAAGTAACCATGCCCCTGTCTGTTGTTAGTGTGTGAGTTCAACACACAGCTCAACCGATGATGATCTAAGCCAGATGATCTTTGTTGTTTTGGATGTTTTGTTGAGATAAAGTGACCTATTCAATATTATTACATTGTCATTTTAAAGGCCTAATCTTGGATATTTCCTGATTTTCAATTATCATTTCAAATAATGATAAACATACCCAATGTTTTATTAGCAATATAACTTAATGTGGTATAAATGTGGGATTTTGGCTTTAAAGTACACATTTATAGGCCAAATACTGTCTTACTGAACACACATCAGATAACTCTTACACTCTGCAGAACAAGCCTGTGTGACTCATTACAAGGGGAATCACATGCTACATTATAATTAATTATGAAAACATCTACATTAAACAGGCGTTCGCTGTATGCAACGTGGTTGTAATTGCTATAGATGTTTTCCATTTGATTGCCAAGCTTACTATCTCTATCTTACCTTAATGAGAATCCACACTGATTAGCCAACTTATAACACACACACACACACACACACACACACACACACACACACACACACACACACACACACACACACCAACACGCTTGGACAGGCATATGCAGAAGCATACACACATCTTACACATGCCTTGTTTGTGAAAGGCATGAGAGAGAGATAGCTACTCTTGTGGCCAGTAAAATACAATGTAGAAATACAAGGACAAGGGCTATAGCTGTTATCATGGTTCACTCTAGTGGTGCTCTCAGAGTGTGAATGGTGTTCTCCAATGATAGGCAGTTTGTCTGGTGTTCTACAGTGACAGGCAGTTTGTCTGGTGTACTACAGTGACAGGCAGTTTGTTTGGTGTTCTACAGTGACAGGCAGTTTGTCTGGTGTCACAGTGACAGGCAGTTTGTCTGGTGTTCTACAGTGACAGGCAGTTTGTCTGGTGTCACAGTGACAGGCAGTTTGTCTGGTGTTCTACAGTGACAGGCAGTTTGTCTGGTGTTCTACAGTGACAGGCAGTTTGTCTGGTGTTCTACAGTGACAGGCAGTTTGTCTGGTGTTCTACAGTGACAGGCAGTTTGTCTGGTGTTCTACAGTGACAGGCAGTTTGTCTGGTGTCACAGTGACAGGCAGTTTGTCTGGTGATCTACAGTGACAGGCAGTTTGTCTGGTGTTCTACAGTGACAGGCAGTTTGTCTGGTGTTCTACAGTGACAGGCAGTTTGTCTGGTGTTCTACAGTGACAGGCAGTTTGGCTGGTGTTCTACAGTGACAGGCAGTTTGTCTGGTGTTCTACAGTGACAGGCAGTTTGTCTGGTGTTCTACAGTGACAGGCAGTATGTCTGGTGTTCTACAGTGACAGGCAGTTTGGCCGGTGTTCTACAGTGACAGGCAGTTTGTCTGGTGTTCTACAGTGACAGGCAGTTTGTCTGGTGTTCTACAGTGACAGGCAGTTTGTCTGGTGTCACAGTGACAGGTAGTTTGTCTGGTGTTCTACATTGACAGGCAGTTTGTCTCTGTGTAGATGTTCCAGACAGGTCTACCTCTCCTCTGGGGTAGTGGTCTCTCCCTTTGTATTGTGCAGTAGCGGTGTGTGGGTAAAATCACTGGGGAACCTACACTACCGTTCAAAAGATTGGGGTCACTTAGAAATGTCCATGTTTTTGAAAGAAAAGCTATTTATTTTACAGTGAAGAGGCGACTCCGGGATGCTGACCTTCTAGGCAGAGTTGCAAAGAAAAAGCCATATCTCAGACTGGCCAATAAAAATAAAAGATTAAGAGAGATAAGAGTCTGAGATATGACTTTTTCTTTGCAACTCTGCCTAGAAAGTCAGCATCCCAAAGTCGCCTCTTCACTGCTGACATTGAGACTGGTGTTTTGCGGGTACTATTTAATGAAGCTGCCATTTGAGGACCTGTGAGGCGCCTGTTTCTCAAACTAGACACTCTAATGTATTTGTCCTCTTGCTCAGCTGTGCACCTGGGCCTCCCACTCCTCTCTCTATTCTGGTTAGAGCCAGTTTGCGCTGTTCTGTGAAGGGAGTAGTACACAGCGTTGTACGAGATCTTCAGTTTCTTGGTAATTTCTCGCATGAAATAGCCTTCATTTCTCAGAACAAGAATAGACTGATTTGTTTCTGGCCATTTTGAGCCTGTAATCGAACCCACAATTGCTGATGCTCCAGATACTCAACTAGTCTCAAGAAGGCCAGTTTTATTGCTTCTTTAATCAGCACAACAGTTTTCAGCTGTGCTAATATAATTGCAAAAGGGTTTTCTAATGATCAATTAGCCTTTTAAAATGATAAACTTGGATTAGCAAACACAACGTGCCATTGGAACACAGGACTGATGGTTGCTGATAATGGGCCTCTGTACGCCTATGTAGATATTGCATTAAAAATCAGCCGTTTCCAGCTACAATAGCCATTTACAACATTTTCAATGTCTACACTGTATTTCTGATCAATTCTATGTTATTTTACTGGACAATAAAATTGCTTTTCTTTCGAAAACAAGGACATTTCTAAGTGACCCCAAACTTTTGAGCGGTAGTGCATGTGTTGTTTGCTCTATAACCTGTTAGTTCACATGCCTTGCCACCGTGATATATAGCCCTAAGGCCGAGACAATAAGAAGATACAGTGGCAGAATAAATTCAACCACACCTTTGTTTCATTACAAAAGCATATTGCATGTAACAGACAGTTACATGACCTAAAGCATGGTCAAGCAAGTTAGTGTTTCCAACATTTTCGGACAACTAAACAACTATTGATTTAGAACCACAGAGAGTAACCGCAAGTCGCAAAGAAAACAGAAGCTGCTTCCACTATTCCAGCACCATTTCAACTTCAACATTTCAACATCATCAAATCACCTCTGCCTAGTCTAATACAGTGACAACTAAAAGATACCAAAAACAAGTTAGTCCAATCAATGTATGCTAAATATGATATGGCTGTCCATGGTTCTGATTTCTGTGTGCGTCGGTGTGTGTGTGTGTTTGTGTGTGTGTGTGTGTGTGTGTGCGCACGTGCTCGTTCGTGCAAGTAGAAAAACATATTGACTCACCCTACTTGTAGAGAAACGCCAATGCCATCCTCCTCTCTTTCATGTTGATGAAACGGTCTATCACTCTGTAATACAGTACATACTTTCATTTTTTTGTTGTCCTAGACTACCTGGCTAAAATGCTTCCATTCATGGGCAACGTTAGCTAGTTAACATTAGCCTTCTACATCTAGCTACATATTGAACTTCCATCCTTGTAGGCCAGGGGCACAACAATGTATGAATTAATGGTTTGATCAGAATCACCATTATAATCATTGGCCAGTATGGAGAATTTAGTATAACCACAAGTCCAAATCCCTATCTCCATCCACGGCTAATTTAGGAAAGGGCCAGCTAGCTAGCCACCGGAGTACAATAACACAACAAGATGCAACAATTCAAGTTGTTTCTGTCAATTACGTATGCTCTCAATGCGATTTGATCGGAGTGAAGCAAAAATCCAAGCTGGCTTCCTTTTACACATTTCTTTGGTGCTCCAGGACCATCCACAGTTGAGCTAGCTCACTTTAGCTGAGCGCTCATTGGCTACTTTTGTATACTTTTTTTTATCAAGGGAGACTAAATGCTCGCTGGCTTCCATTGCATTCAATGCTACGGGCGGCAACAATGTCATACTGGTTTGGACCAGAGAGCATCAGATAGATGGCCTACACGTAGAGAGACAGAGGGGCGCTGTTTCGCTCGCTCGGATGCTTTCTCCTGTGAGATACATTTAGCCTCTTGCAAATTGAAGGAAAATTAAAAAACACAGAGAGACGAAAGATATATACAGTATCAGTCAAAAGTTTGGACACACCTACCTTTTCTTAATTTATACTATTTTCTACATTGTAGAATAATAGTGAAGACATCAAAACTATGAATTAACACATATGGAATCATGTAGTAACCAGAAAAGTGTTAAACAAATCAAAATATATTTTATATTTTATATTCTTAAAATAGCCATGGTGTGGGGGTGCTTTGCTGGTGACACTGTTTGTGATTTATTTAGAATTCAAGGCATTCTTAACCAGCATGGCTCCCACAGCATTCTGCAGCGATACGCCATCCCATCTGGTTTGCACTTAGTGGGACTATCATCTGTTTTTCAACAGGACAATGACCCAACACCTCCAGGCTGTGTAAGGGCTATTTTACCAAGAAGGAGAGTGATGGAGTGCTGCATCCGATGACCTGGCCTCCACAATCCCCTGTCCTCAACCCAATTGAGATGAGTTGGACCGCAGAGTGAAGGAAACGCAGCCAACAAGTGCTCAGCATATGTGGGAACTCCTTCAAGACTGTTGGAAAAGCATTCCAGGTGAAGCTGGTTGAGAGAATGCCAAGATTGTGCAAAGCTGTCATCAAGGCAAAGGGTGGCTACTTTGAAGAATCTAAAATCTAAAATATATTTTGATTTAGTTAACACTTTTTTGGTTACTACATGATTCCATATGTGTTATTTCATAATTTTGATGTCTTCACTATTATTCTACAATGTAGAACATAGTAAAAATAAAGAAAAACCCTTGAATGAGTAGTTGTGTCCAAACTTTTGACTGGTACTGTATATACATATTTTTGTTTGTTGGGGGGGGGGGGGGGGGGGGGGGGGGGGGGGGCAAGTGACAAGATTTTACCGCCGTAAAACATTCAGAATCCCTTTGATAATTTGGTAATTGATGAATACAGATGTAGGATCTTAATTTGGATTTTAATGTTTAGTCATTGTTGCTTGATCAGTGGTTAGCTTGCCAAAAGTAAGTTACATGAAAAGTGCAATTTTGTTAATATAACTGTGTTAGCGTGGGTTTTCAGTTAATTTATGTAAATCAAAAAGGAAAATTCCCAGCAACAAAAGACTGATCAAATTAAGATCCTACATCTGTATACATATAGCAGGTTTTTTTTGTTGACAAAAATGAATGTGAAGCTTACCAAGAAGTGTGTGTGTGCCAATGTATTTGAGCACACATCAAATCCCCCCTCTCCATTTCCTGGGTGAGTGGTCCCCAGTGTGCGGCTGTAAAGTGAGTGTAGATGGGATAAAGCCCCTTTACACTCCCCTCATCTTCTCCACGACTCCCTTAATCCTCACACTCACTGCTGTTGGAGGCTAACCTCTGACCCACAGCAGATTTCACGGATTAGGTCAACCCTTTATGTTACCACTCCCCCTCTAATCCCGACACTTTCACTTAACGTTGAATAAGCACCCCCTGGTTCATCTTTTAATTCCACTCCACACAGTGTGGTTTGAGCCTAACCTTTACCGTAGGTTTTTCCAGGTTTGGCTCCATCCCCACAAACAATAGGGAGGGGTTAAAGGGAGAAGGATTAGGGGGAGGATAACTTAAACGCTGTGTCTTCCCACTGTTGGCGGACCTTTGATGTGAACAGATTGTTTCCAGGGCTCAGAGGAAAGCTATTAAACACTATGTATTCATATGGCCTGTTTGAACTATGGGGGAAGGAGATTAGCTGAATTCTTGCAATTTCATTAGCTAAAAGAAGAACTGTTAATTTTACGACTATTTCACAGATTTCTAAAATAAAAAAAAAAGACATCTAGCCACTAATTTGTGTGTGTGAATAACTACATTTCTCAATATATGCTTGAAGAAAAATCTATAATAAAAACATCTCTAATAATTGAACAAATGTGTAAAACTTGATTTATATCATAATTCACAATAATCTCTCACACAATTCATAAATAAATTCATCCCCCAAAACATGTCTGTACTGATAAATCAATTGCAGCTGCAACAGCAGACAATATGGGTTACATTATAACTAATAAGAACTTGTATCCTGTCAGTCAGAACAACATCAGCAGGCTCCTCCCCCTCGGACAATGGATGACACAGAGGTTGGACCGGTTTTGTCTAGAAGAGCTACAGATTTAGTCAAAATTGACTTTTCGTAGCAGGTTTAGGAGAATTTATACAGCAGGTTAGGAGAATTGGGTTGAGGTTAGGAAGAGGGTTAGGGTTAGCTAAAATGCCCCAAACATATTCTTTTAACCTTTATTTAACTATGCAAGTCAGTTAAGAACAAATTCTTATTTACAATGACGGCCTACCCCAGGCAAAACCCGGACAAAGCTGGGCCAATTGTGCGGCGCCCTATGGGACTCCCAATCCCAGCCAGATTGTAGTACAGCCTGGAATCGAAACAGGATCTGTAGTGACATTTCTAGCACTGAGATGCAGTGCCTTAGACCGCTGTGCCACTCGGGAACCCTATGTATTTGACATAGGGCTGTATCCCATCTAGACAAAACTGATGCTCTACACACAAATCTCACTAACCCTGACTCTCAATTGTTTTTATATTTTGCAAATGATATTAACAATGTGAAAGTAAAACACCTAGGTGATAAAATTAAACATGTTGATTAATAATTGCTCTCAACTTTAATGAAGACATTTGGGAAAATGGCATGAACATACCTATTTCACAAAGGGATGAAAACAGCAGAACATGTCAAATGGAGTGAACCTGAATGTATCAATTTCACCTGTTCTGCAAGGATGACATGAGAAAGCTCAAGTGAATTGACAACCCATGCAGGAGACGCTAGAGAAGTTGAAAACGCTTGAATGGGTACAGATGTAGGGTCTTAATTTGATCACCCTGTTGCAGGAGAACTTTCCTGTAATGTGGGACATTTAGAACTTGTGTTGTATTTGAGGTTTGAAATTGGAAATATCAGCCTTGCATAAACCTCTAAAAAAAAGATGTAATTGATTATAATCCATGTTTCCTGTTGCTGCAGGATTATTTTCCTGCTGCAGCAAACTGGCTCAAATTAAGATCCTACATTGTGTAAACCATCATGTCAAGAACACTAACAGGGTAATGAGGAAACCAAAAACTGGCATTGCTGTTGCTAAAATGCTTGTTTTAAGGGATTTTTTTATTATGTGATTGATGACATACTCTATTCTAATATTGCAATGAATATACATTAAAATTCTATTTCAGGATGCTCAGTTTGAGGAATGTGTGTTTAAATGGAACTCTGTTTTGCGAGCCAACAAAATGCAATTGCTTATGCTTTGATTTTGGCCACTGAATAGCAGCTCTCAGTATGACATTGAACTGTAAGTAGTATCCATCCAATAGCGATAAACCATGCTTACCTTCCAGCACATGTGTTTCTGATCTGAACGCAAAATAAACAGGATCCCATCAAGTAAAACATAACTACCACTGGATAACAGCACAGCAAAACAAAATACAAAACAGGCCGGAACATCCCTTTATCCATCCATCCCTCCATCCTGGGGCACAGAGATGAATATGTTCTCCATCGCATGATCTAAAGTGAACTCTAGCTATTCCAAAGTGGTGCTCTGGTAGAGGTCTTACGGTTGAAAATAAACCTAGGCCCTGAAACGTTGTCTGATTTTCCCATCAAAATAATGAAACTTGAGCATTCGCAGCTCTGATATGCCAGAGAGAATCCAGGGCCCAGGTCTGTCATGCAAACATCAAAGGCCTGAGTCCTACTGCACTGAGTTTGCCCCCCTCTGCTCTGATCCTCAACATGGGGGCCCCTCAGCTATGCGTGCTCAGTCCCCTCCTGTACTCCCTGTTCACCCATGACTGCATGGCCAGGCACGACTCCAACACCGTCATTAAATTTGCCGACGACACAACAGTGGTAGGCCTGAACACCTACAACGATGAGACAGCCTATAGGGAGGAGGTCAGAGACCTGGCCGTGTGGTGCCAGGATAACAACCTTTCCCTCAACGTGATCAAGACAAAGGAGATGATTGTGGACTACAGAAAAAAAAAGACAGGGCTGTAGTGGAACAGGTTGAGAGCTTCAAGTTCCTTGGTGTACACATCACCAACAAACGATCATGGTCCAAACACACCAAGACAGTCGTGAAGAGGGCATGACAAAGCCTATTCCCCCTCAGGAGACTGAAAAGATTTTGCATGGGTCCTCAGATCCTCAAAAAGTTCTACAGCTGCACCATTGAGAGCATCCTGACTGGTTGAATCACTGCCTGGTATGGCAACTGCTCGGCCTCCGACCGCAAGGCACTACAGAGGGTAGTGCGTACGGCCCAGTACATCACTGGGGCCAAGCTTCCTGCCATCCAGGACCTCTATACCAGGCGGTGTCAGAGGAAGGCCCTAAAAATTGTCAGACTCCAGCCATCCTAGTCATAGACTGTTCTTTCTGCTACCGCACAGCAAGCGGTACCGGAGCACCAAGTCTAGGTCCAAAAGGCTTCTTAACAGCTTCTACCCCCCAAGCCATAAGACTCCTGAACAGCTAATCATGGCTACCCGGACTATTTGCATAGTCCCCCCACCCCACCCCACCCCCTCTTGTACGCCGCTGCTACTCTCTGTTTATTATCTTTGCATAGTCACTCTACCCACATGTACATATTACCTCAATTACCTCGACTAACCTGTGCCCCCACACATTGACTCTGTTCCAGTACCCCCTGTACTCCCTACTGTTATTTTACTGCTGCTCTTTAAATATTTTTTATTTTCAACTTATCTATTTTTTACTCAACACTTATTTTTCTTAAAACTACATTGTTGGTTAAGGGCTTGTAAGTAAGCATTTCACTGTAAGGTCTACACCTGTTGTATTCGGCGCATGTGGCAAATAAAATCTAATTTTAGTTGGTTAGAGCAAACGTTTAAGCATAAAACACAGAGAACTTGACAATTCAAAGCATACACGGCAAGACAGACAGACAGACAAGCTGGCTGGGGAGAAATGGAGTGTGATTTCGTGCACAACATTTGTCTGGATTACAGGGTGGCCCTCGCATCCTTGCTGTGTTTTTCATCGGGCCAGATTTGGAAGTGTGACATAACGAATCAAAGGGAATCATCCTAATTAAAGTTGTCACGGTGAGATGCATGAGAGAAATATCAGTCTTTGTAAAAACGAAAACAAAAGAAATCCATACTTTCTATTTTAGATAGGCCATCCTAGAAGATATTCTAAGGACAGAGGGGGATGATATGGCCCTAGAATTAAATGTATAAAGCATATTATATATTAAATAAATATTATTTATAAACATATCAAGCCATAGATGTTGAAAGAGGATCAATGTGTGTCCCATCCCATCTTTTAATGCCCGTTCCTGGATTCGAACCAGCAACCCACTGGTCAACAGGCATACCTCTAGGCTACCTGTAGAATACAGTGATAGATAATAGTTCATTCATCTTCAAAGTCCTCACTGTAATCCCAGTCATAGTTCAAGGCTCCTTTGCATGACAGTATGCAACTATATATTTTTAGGGCTAATATTTTATGTACCCACATCTGGCAATATTGTTTCTATGTACAGTATATTCATATTTCAATATAGCTCATCCTCTATCTTTCTGGCATTGTATGTGCTGTATACCATGAGTAGGAAAGTATTCGCTCTTTAAAAGCCTCTGCCAAGATATTGTTACAGTTTGAGACTACCGACAAAAAACAGTCTAGGTACTGCTTTCTTTGTACGATTTCAAAATGCCCAAACATATAACTCTCCCAATTTATAGTCTTCGTAATATTTGGAAATTCACACATTAACAAATCATATTCGTAGTGAGACAGAACCACTTGTGCTTACAGTAGAAGTAACTTTTTTCCAGACTTGACTGACTGGGCTACTCTTGCAGAATTTCCCCTCAGGAAAGCCCCTGTGTTTCATGTAAAGCTTAGTGCTCTTTGATTAGTGGCTAGATTATGAACTGAGTGCTTCATAACCCCATCTAGTTGCATCGGAGCTAGACAGCGACTTAAGCAACCTAAACCCCAAACTCTTCCAATGTTCAAGTGGAAAAAATCCCCGAAAGTACATTTCCGGAAATTCGATTCGACTGGCTTTTGAGCAATGAGTCTGTCACTCTTTATGGCTTTTTGGGAGCTCATAAAATGCATATGCAGCTTGCACAAACATCTAGATATGTGCCATTCCAAGAGAAGCCATAGGGAACAATGAGACACATTGTGGATTCACAGGCCCTCTTCAGTTTACCACTGGGATAGGAGGTGGACAGGGACTGCAGTATACGGCTAGCACACATGACAAGTCGAAGTAAAGCAAGATGTTTCCATAAAGTTACGTTTCCAAGAACACTTTTGTTGCAGCCAGGGAGATCGGCATTGAGGAGGCGTCCCAAGTTGGTATGCTTTAACTAACTGTCCACACCTCTAACATTGCTCATAGGCAGATGGTTTGTCTTTTACAAGCTAAAGGGGAGTGTAGGAGGATGGTTGTCAGTGTGACACTGTCCGATTCTAGATAGATATATTTTGATTGACATATTTCTGGCTTTGGTCTCCCCTGATCTACAGATGATTGGGGTGATTAGAGAGAGAGAGAGATACAAAATTAATTTTAGAGTTGCAGCATGCTTTTCTAGTTGCTGCTTTGTGCTTTTGAGG